>NW_018404202.1:327869-356571 GCF_002113885.1 Mizuhopecten yessoensis
GTACCAGATGACTTAGAATTAACACGTGACGGAGTGTGTACCAGATGTCTTAGAGTTAACACGTGACGGAGTGTGTACCAGATGACTAAGAATAAACACGTGACAGAGTGTGTACCAGATGAATGAGAGTTAACACGTGACGGAGTGTGTACCAGATGACTTAGAGGTAACACGTGACGGAGTCTATAGCAGATATACATATCGTCAGAACAGCTATACATATCATCAGAACAGCTATACATATCGTCAGCACAGCTATACATATCGTCAGAACAGCTATACATATCATCAGAACAGCTATACATATCGTCAGAATAGCTATACCTACCGTCAGAACAGCTATACATATCGTCAGAACAGCTATACCTACCGTCACAACAGTTAAACCTACCGTCAGAATTTCTATACCGGCAAATTATTCTTGTACATAATTCATTATCTTGTGCAGTGAAAAAAAACAAGTCTTATTCGATTGTCATTCTTAATGTTGCTTAGGTTGCGAAGTACGGTGAACAATGGTAATGAAATGATTGTAATAAAAAAAAAATCATATAATTTGTAAATAGTGCCCACCTCTGTCCTGCGAATATCGTATTCTTGTCGAAGTGAGCGACCGACTTCGTGATGTTGGTGGTACGAATGACAATGATGATGTCTCCACGATGTATCCATGCCGACATCTGGAGCGTACATCCGGCGGAACTCCCATATATAACGGGAGTAGATAGGGTCGTGCTCACGGTGGAATTCATGGGAAGGAAGAAACCATACTTGCCTGGAGGCGAAAATACAAGTCGAAAATTAGGCAAGTAAATATTATGCCTGAAATTTCGTAAGTGCAATGTCAGCGACACAATAATCAGTTTATGTGCCTATCATTAGTTTTCGTGTTTATTTTTATGTTTGCTATTACAGTGTAAGTAAATATTACATGTGATACATTGCTTTACTATTCCTATGATATAGATATTTGAATTTCCACATGCTACATCCGACGCCGCCTTATAACCATTTTAGTTATATACGAACCGTGTGATTGCCCGGATGTAGTATCCACGACAGGAATAAACCTTGAGTAATCCTGACAGTGTACCCGACGGAACACCTGGTAACTATCTAGTCCTTTAAGGGAGCACAACGTCTTCTCAGCCGTCCACGTCAACATTGTGGACGAATCAAATTCCATCTGGCATCCACTTTCAAAGTTACAGGTAAAGTCTGAAACAATAGAGTTATCACTTTGACTTCAGGAATTGTTAGATTTTAAAGTGTCGTCGCAATGACTAGTTTCAAACATGTATGATGTAATTTTGTTCATACTCCATTGATAAATCTACAAACCTTAAAGGAAATGAATCCAAAACACGTTTGCAACCTTCAATAGATTAAATTAGATAGCCGTTGATTCTAAAAGAGCCATGCATACCTGTTTGTTATAAATGAAACTTCCGATGTGTAAATTACAATATAAACGACGAGTACAAATGTCAAGTCTTGCAAATTCTGATCAAATATGTTATTTAACTTCATACACAAATTATGAATCAATTTTAAGTTTAGCTCTATGAGGTCACCAGTTACTTAGCAATTGGCACTTATATATACTTGATTCTTTTTTAATAGCTTCTTAGTTTTTATATGCCACTGTTGTAACCTGAACATTTCGGCCTATAACGCCATCGAGTAGGTTGTGTGTTAATCCTTATGTGGAAGTTTTGGCACTAATGATGTTAATTTAAGATAGATGTTGTAAGAAGTGTTACAGCAGTAATTAATTATTCAACAGTTGTAAAGGGACATTAATAAAGGTCTCCATTGGAAGGGACCTGCGTGTGTATATACTAAACAATGGCGATTTTGGAGGCTGTTTTTATGTAGAGTAATCAGGAGCATCAATAATCATTTCGTTCTTTTGAAAACAGCAAATACAGATTTCTATAAAAATGTGTACAGATCGTTGTTGACCGAAGTTTGTGAGGTCACTATATATGTTTATGGTATATGCCTGAATGCCTTTGCTATGATATCAACAAATTCACATGTATGCATGGTTGTTACAGTAGATAGTGTAGGAATGCTAATCACTGCTGTAGATTCCAATGCACGTCTGCACTCTATACCCAGACAACGAAGCACGTGTAAACCCTGTCACTGGTATTGAATCTGGAATGCAAGTCCATCATTTGGTACTGTGCCTATGTCAACAACACATTATGGGACCACATGAATTCCATGTTAACTGACCAATATATCAATAAGACCAGTACGATGCTGCTGTCCACTATGTTAGAAACGTTTAAGATGCTTGCTCCAGGCGAGGTAGTCAAACGTCTACAATTATCACGAATGTGTCACATCAATGTATCGATTGCTTTATTAATAAACGCTGAGCATTCTTCTGAGTTTCCTTGTAACCGACTTATGCGCGGTGGCATGTTGCATGAAGAAGTTTATGGCGTTATATTATGTGTACATGGGCGTCACGGAATGCGTGATGATTCCTATCAGACAGAGGTCTTAGCACCGGATAACTTGATCCTTGTCTGCAAACACTATTACACTTTCTGCTCACACAAAAAAGAACTAAGCTGCTTGATAACCGAAGAAAATATTTCCGTATTCCGAAAGACGAAGCACTAGCTAGTTATGCTTCTTTATTACAAGATCCTCGAACACTGGATAATGATAATGATACGGGCCTTCTTCATTTAATTTGTTTCCGAAACTTTAAAATATCTTTATTAACAACGTTTCATCACTTTTATCGTCTACTAAATATAGCAGTCCATTATCGAAGCTCCTTACTCCCATATTATTGCCATTTAATCAAGATTTCGCTAGAATTGTGATACTGTATTCTCCATAACTAATCGAAGCCTTAGTGCCAACGGGATCGTAACTCTAGCTCAAAATCGTGAATGTTTAAATGGCGACGGTTTCTGATGTCACTCGACATGTACAGGGTATGAGATACCCTGGTAATATTAATGTCACGTCCTCAAGGAGAGACCCGGGGTAGTAACAACGAATCAATACGACCCTCTTATGAACGTGATCATACATATCGATCTTTACATCGCAAAACGAAAGATAATATTTCCCGATGACATTATGGTCGCGACCATAAAACTTGCCCATAATGATCATCAACCTCCATCTCGAAATCGTTTTTCCTGGGCGGTCGGACATATATAAGGGGCAATAGAAATTCATACTGCTATCATCACGGTTGAGGTGTGGTAGATTACTGTCAGATTACGTACAAAGGAGTTTATGGAATGACTTTTGGATAGCTGCCCTGTCAACTGACGGGGCGAATAAACAACATGACACACCTTTTGGTCCCATAATCATTTAGTGACCTTAGATGTGTTCTCTGACTTCTAATTAACCTCATTGAAGCATGATCAGATTATTGACCAGGAATAACTCAATCGATACTTCTACGAAGGATGGGTCTTTTAGTACTTTCCTTGCGTCAAATTAACAAATTACCGTTGAAATGGGTTAGAATTTTCCAAAACCACACAATGTCCCTCATTAACAATTTCTAATTATGTACGAGACATACCTTCCTTATTTTGCGAAGAGACGTAAAGGAGACCGATATAGATGAAGGAACTCGTAAGAGTTGAATTTACCAACATGGAGACAATAAGAATTGTGAGACACAGAAAAAAGAGTATCCATAGGTACATGTAACAACTGGAAAGACGCAGGAATGGAGGCTCAAGTAACGTGAATGAAGAAATATTGGATCGCCAATACAGAGGTTTTAACTTTATAAATATATTGTGTGTAATTCCTAGGTTCATCAAATAACGCTATATATAATTAGCATACGCGTTGACGATGCAGGACATGCAAAGTGATGATGAATCCAGATAATCAGCTGCCCTCCTTGTTTATTAGATAATTGTAGTTATAATATTGATAGATATGTATGTAGTATGTCTGTGCAATTTAACATTAACGATATAAAGTGGTATCATCATGTATTTAATAATGTCTTTGGATGAAAATTGAATAAATCATAGTTATTTAAAGATGTAGATTGTGAGTTACGCACTTCCTGAACAATTAAATGGCTGTTTCTCTGGTGGTGATGTATTGTATTGGTATTAATTCCTGGATAAGGAAACACTGGAAATAACCTTTTGATGTTTTGAAAGTAAAAAAAGAACAAAACGATAACGCATCTATAAAAAACAAAGACAAAACGATCACGCATCTTTAACAAACAAAGACAAAACGATAACGCATCTTTAACAAACAAAGACAAAACGATAACGCATCTTTAACAAACAAAGACAAAACGATAACGCATCTTTTACAAACAAAGACAAAACGATAACGCATCTTTAACAAACAAAGACAAAACGATAACGCATCTTTAACAAACAAAGACAAAATTCTCTACAGCATTAACACAAAGATAAAACATGCTTCAGGGTAAATCCCAAAGACAAAATAAATCACAGCCTCAGCAAATACATATTAAATACACAACAGGTAAGTGAGTATACTCTAAATAGGAGAACCAGTCTTCTTTAAATACAAATAAAATAAGCATGAAAGAACTTATAGCAAACTAAAGACAAAAATCTCACATCGTCAATACACAAACCCGACCCAGAATTTGTACGCCAATTTACATATCAGAAAATAAGGAAACGCATCCTTGTCTCTGATCATGGCTAGATTAAAAACAAGACATTATGATGTTATAACCACGAGGGAATGCATCCAAGACAAAGATCAGAAACAGGGCCGAATGTAGGACAGACCAGGTGAGAAATACTTACACATTGTACTCCGGATGATTTCTCTGTGTACGTGTGTATGATAGTGCTCAGGCGGCAAGTGTAACAGGACAAAGTTTGCTGACATGCTTGGAGGTTTTTTGTTAAATGAAAAATGGAATACTGTATACTCTTGTTTCAAATTTAGTCATACGTGTAATTATGATCAGTATACGCTCAACACAAACATATTCATTTGATAACAATTAAGCACAACCTTAATCAGCTTATATCAATCATACTTGTAGGCCCTGATTGAAGCGTCTATGGATCCAAATGTAGTACGAAATACAGTGTAGACATGTGTATCAATGTGTACTAAACACCCCTGTTATTGTCAGGGTAGGCCTTTTGATTGAATACAAGACAATTACAGTGTAAGCAATATTGACTATAGAAAACAGGCCCATGTGTGAAGTACTGCATTATCAACACAATGCATGTGTTATTGTAAAACCATAGCATCGAAAAAATAACATCGGTGAAAATGTCAAAATTTCCAACAAACGTCCTACCATCTCTGATTAATAAGATATGTGCCTGGCCATTATTTATGGATACATAGGAGAAATACATGGTAGTTATGTTTATCAAGTATAAAGGCTACGTCTGCTAGACTTTCACCGCGTTAAATACTCCACCAATCGTTTTACCATACAGTTGTGACACTGCCAACTAAAGGCTATCGCCCACGATAACATACATAATACATGGTACCAATACAGATCACTTGAACGCCACATAGACTCTTGTGGGAAAACTCATGTGTTCTATATTGAGGAGACGATTGGTCAATGGGGAGAAGACAGTCGATGGACGAGAGCGATTTCGCCTACACCATATACATTTGGGAATGATACGTGACCGACCTTTTCACACTGAACGGCAATGCATTTATGTAATGTAAAATATGACATTATCAATTTGAACGAATATATTTCTATTACATCTCTTGTGCAGGCGGGTTCAACACTCTTGATAAATGGTCTTAATAAAGGAATGTATCAACGATGTTCCCACCAGGAAATTCTATATCCTTTTCATTTAATCATAATATTGCGTGATGGAATCTCTCAACAATTACCTCCCACATATGCAATTAGTTCTTTGTCTGATTGGTATTAAACCAACGCTCACACTGGTTGTGTAATGCCCCAGATACACATCGTACCCTGGGCTTAGCTTGATGATCGGCATGACTGTCTGTTGGTTGTGAAGATTATCGTTGTCAAAGTAACGGATGATACGTGGTGAACAATCGTGACGTGAAATGTCGGGGACAGAGTAAGCAATACAGCTAATCAATGTAATTTTGTCATTAAACTAGTCTAGTCTAAGTTACCTTAAGTCACCATCTAAATGTTATCACAGAATATAAAAAACGAAAAAAACGTTTCTGAAAAAAAATGTATTCTTCTAACCTGACCCATCGGATCCTACATTACATTAAATATGTTACTTGATGAGCGTTACAGATCCATTGTCAAAGACGAGTACGCGTGCATAACAACATTAAGTACAAAGTGAACGTGTAGATTATTGCTTTGTTTGTGTAAGCCATGTTAAAAATTATCAACAACTTGGCATTAAAGATGGACTAGAGAACCGGTGATTCGGGGATGCTTTCTACATGTATCGATCTGACACAGGTGGTGTTGTTCTACAGATACCACTGATTGGCAGTGTAGGTTAATTAACGTCCACGGCGAGGAATAGTCCACATGTCAGCACACAGACAATACGAAGCAAGATAGATACAGTTACATGAACTTATACTGTTGGTTTCTGATACCAAACCAAATCAATCGTCTTCTATAACATCCAAAAGAGTATTTGCATATATCCAAAAACTTGAAATTTGCCGAAGTTTTGGACAATAAACAAATTAAATCACTGCTATATTTACAAAAGAGTTTTCATAGAAAATCCAGTATTATAACAAAAGGTTGTTTTTTCGCAACATATGGAGAAAAATCTTTAAGTGAATTTATAAGAGAAAACAAATGGAATGGAACGGAACCTGAGATATGTTACCAGTAAGCGTGGTAGGAAATAGTTATATCGATGTATGAGGGTAGGATGACCAAGAGACCACAGTAAATACTTATATTTTGTTGTGTATACATTGTAAGTCTCGGTTAACGATGCCTAGCGGCTTTCCACTATCAACATATGATCGTAATAATGAAAACATAGGAATACTCGTGGTTATTGAGTGAGCAGACGACCTTAGCCTTAAATGAACTGCGTGAAATTGTAATCACCCGTTTGTGATGTAAATAAGGTACATGTAATTGTCCTCTCCGCCATCCCACCTTATCGACTTTCTCCATGTCCTCTGATCTGCTGTATCCCACTGCCTGTGTATCGTAAAAGGCGACTAATGTGGGGCTCCTGTAGATTTGAGTTTGTTCTTCGATGTTCTCTACTCAGAGCATATTGAAGAGACTAGCATTGGACTGACCCGTCGTTATAACGACGTTAGACTAACATTGGACTGTCCCGTCGTTATAACGACGTTAGACTAACATTGGACTGTCCCCTTGTTATAACGATGTTAGACTAACATTGGACTGTCCCGTTGTTATAACGATGTTAGACTAACATTGGACTATCCCGTCGTTATAACGACGTTTACCATCTGATTGGTCTATTACCTACTATTTCCTTTAGTTAGTGTCTCCCTAGATAGCCGACCCCTAAGGGAAATACCTGTGGCGAGAACATTATGCCCTGATAAAAATCACATGAAGTGTAGTACTGGTTAAACGACCTTTAACGCATTGGTTTAAAGGATGTACTCTGTTGTTTGCTATATTTGCTCTCAATTTGTTTCTTTGTCAGGTTTATTGCATAAAAACCCGTCAAAATGCTAATCCTTATCCCACTGATTAACGTAGTATTGATTTTGTGTGTACACAGGCTGTCATATTGATTTACTGTATGCGTAAGTTGTATTCTTGCCTTAATCAGCTAAGTCAGGTTCACAGAAAATGCACAATTTTTCTTTCGATAAAGCAATAATATCCTATAAAATATCAGGTCCGACAGGTTTGAATACCCCTGCCATAAACGACACTGTGTTTGGCCGTGTGTGATACCTGGTACGACTAGTCATTAACCCATCGACCTTGTGTAATGCTCCCCTGCTGCAACGATTCGTCATTTTAAGTATGCTTCATCCTTGGTTCCAATGCATGATGATACCGCCTTATTTGGGTGTATGAGACCGCGGCTAACCCGTGTGTATGGGACATTAAGTTATACAAGTATACACTAAGCGCTTGTTTCCTATGACGTGTGCTAGAGTGGTTTTGTGTTTCTTATCGAAACATGACATAATCATGGCCTCGGTATAAAAGTCTTCTACTACAGACCTCGAGGTTTTAATCACCAAACATAAAGAACGCTCTTGGGAATTAACATATCATACGACATGTTTGCAGCACTTGGGCCGTGTAAAACATTAGTCATACGGTGTACATTTTTTTATAATTGCTTAGTTCAGTAGATGATGGGTTACTGCAGACGTCATGACTAAAGACTATTAACCTCTCAGAAGTTTATATTCCATCTAAGTTTCAGTTAATGCAAGTCATACTAATCATATCATTGGCATCGGTATTGTATGATTAAGACTTGAAATGAAAGCACAATTGGTCAGTTTTGAAACAAAAGATATTTGACGATGTCGTGATGGTTTGTATGTAACTGGTATTAAACAGTTTTAGCCTACACTTCTGATGTTACTACGAAGGTCTCTAAGATCTTAAAAGACAGAACACTTCTTTTAGTTTACATGCTAAGACAACATAATGATACCCTATTTGATTAAATGGTTAGCACGACTCCAAACTCCCACAAATGAGTAAACAAATGTCAAAGGTAAATGTCATGTTTGATATGGACACTTGTGTCACATGCAAGCATCCTCTAGTGGCGAAAAGTATGAAACTTTTCAATACAAGCACGGAACTCCTAAACACAATTATCAAATCGGAAAAGGAGGCAACTATCCAATCTAATAACAAATTAACCCTTTACTATATTTGTCATTTTGTCGTATCAGCCTGGGATGTCATTGGTGATAAAGGCCATATTAGTTTTACCGCTATCTACCCTTCTCTAGCATCACCACCTGTGATGGGTACATTAACATAGGTGTCTTACGTCATATTCCGTCATCGATATACCATTATTGATATCTTGGCTATCTATCAGTCATAAAATCCATTAGTCCTTACTAGTTTCTGTTCTCTGCTATCTATAAATCATAATAACCATTAGTCCTTACTAGTTTCTGTTCTCGGCTATCTATAAGTCAAAATATCCATTAGTCCTTACTAGTTTCTGTTCTCTGCTATCTATCAGTCCTAATATCCATTGGTCCTTTCTAGTTTCTGTTCTCGGCAATCTATAAGTCAAAATATCCATTGGTCCTTACTAGTTTCTGTTCTCGTCTATCTTTAACTCAAAGTATCCATCGGTCCTTACTAGTTTCTGTTCCCGGCTATCTGTAAGTCAAAATATCCATTGGTCCTTACTAGTTTCTGTTCTCGGCTATCTATAAGTCAAAATATCCAGTGGTCCTTACTAGTTTCTGTTCTCGACTATCTATAAGTCAAAATATCCATAGGTCCTTACTAGTTTCTGTTCTCTGCTATCTATAAGTCAAAATATCCATTGGTCCTTACTAGTTTCTGTTCTCGGCAATCTATAAGTCAAAATATCCATTGGTCCTTTCTAGTTTCTGTTCTCTGCTATCTATCAGTCCTAATATCCATTTATCCTTACTAGTTTTTGTTCTCGGCTATCTATCAGTCATAATATCCATTGGTCCTTACTAGTTTCTGTTCTCTGCTATCTATCAGTCCTAATATCCATTGGTCCTTACTAGTTTCTGTTCTCGGCTATCTATCAGTCATAATATCCATTGGTCCTTACTAGTTTCTGTTCTCGGCTATCTATAAGTCAAAATATCCATTGGTCCTGACTAGTTTCTGTTCTTGGCAATCTATAAGTCAAAATATCCATTGGTCCTTACTAGTTTCTGTTCTCGGCTATCTTTTAGTTCTTATATCCATTAATTCAAAACAGTTTCTGTTCTCTGCTATCTATTAGTCATAATATCCATTGGTCCTTACTAGTTTCTGTTTTCGGCTATCTATCAGTCCTAATATCCATTGGTCCTTACTAGTTTCTGTTTTCGGCTATCTATCAGTCCTTATATCCATTGGTCCTTACTAGTTTCTGTTCTCTGCTATCTATCAGTCCTAATTTCCATTGGTCCTTACTAGTTTCTGTTCTCTGCTATCTATCAGTCCTAATTTCCATTGGTCCTTACTAGTTTCTGTTCTCTGCTATCTATCAGTCCTAATTTCCATTGGTCCTTACTAGTTTCTGTTCTCTGCTATCTATCAGTCCTAATTTCCATTGGTCCTTACTAGTTTCTGTTCTCTGCTATCTATCAGTCCTAATTTCCATTGGTCCTTACTAGTTTCTGTTTTCGGCTATCTATCAGTCCTTATATCCATTGGTCCTTACTAGTTTCTGTTCTCTGCTATCTATCAGTCCTAATTTCCATTGGTCCTTACTAGTTTCTGTTCTCTGCTATCTATCAGTCCTAATATCCATTGGTCCTTACTAGTTTCTGTTCTCTGCTATCTATCAGTCCTAATTTCCATTGGTCCTTACTAGTTTCTGTCCTCTGCTATCTATCAGTCCTAATATCCATTGGTCCTTACCAGTTTCTGTCCTCTGCTATCTATCAGTCCTAATATCCATTGGTCCTTACTAGTTTCTGTTCTCTGCTATCTTTCAGTTCTTATATCCATTGGTCCTTACCAGTTTCTGTCCTCTGCTATCTAGCAGTCCTTATATCCATTGGTCCTTACTAGTTTCTGTTCTCTGCTATTTATTAGTCATAATATCCATTTATTTTTACTAGTTTTAGTTTTTGGCTATCTATTAGTCATAATATTCTTTAAATCTTACTAGTGTTAGGTTTTGGCTATCCTTTAGTTCTTATATCCACTAATTCTTACTAGTTTTAGTTTTTAGCTATCTATTAGTAATAATATCCATTAATCCTTACTAGTTTCATTTTACCGTCGATATAACATTACTAGTCCTGGTTGTACATCGTTCCTATATACTTTCCATCATTCGCTACAGCTGACTATCTATTCCACCATCGACGTATGGTAGACTTGTTTGTGTATCCAAGTTACCGCACACGTAATTTAGTAAATCAGATCTAACACATATGCCGAACACAATTTACTCTTTATCTCCGTTATCGTTTATCATTAAAGAATCTTAATGACCATATTTTTGGTTAAATAATATTTCCATATGAATCTATTTTAAACATCTAACAGATAACGTGATTTCTGAATCCGAAAAACAAACCGTAAATAGGTACAGTAGAAACACCCGATGCCAAAAGTCTCCACTGATGAAATAAACAGAATCCATCAGAACATGTATACCTGTTTGTTCTAATAAGTCACGTATTTTCAAACACGTGCCCTTGCCTCCGATTGTAATCCCGAGTATATTGGCAGGGATGGATACCGGGAAATAGATTACTCCAACCCGGAACAGGATTATAGAGCATCTTACCACCAACGAACGTCTGCTACGTAAGGACCTTGTTAACCCAACACTGTGTGTTGTTATGCACTTTCTATATTTCTATAAAAAAGATAACAGTATACAGGAAAATATTCTACCTAATGATATATTTACCGGTCGCTGATACAATCGGTGTTCGCCTGTTAGATACTGCCTTTACAGTTGAAATATGCAGCTTATCAAGTTGTGTAACAACATAACAATCTTAACGAGAGGACGAAATCTTAACCCAACGGCAACTTCATGGAGTAACAGTGCATGATTCCGTGTTTTAAAACATGTTGGTAGATATGCGCCTTAATTCACATTAGAAACTTCTATACGAAGAAAAGCTGCATTTTTGGTATGTAAGAGTATTGTGCGGTTTACATTAGTCATATCTACCGAGGTTAACTACTTCAGATTGCAATGAAACTGTCACTTTAAATGAAAGTGGATCCACATTTCTCAATTACCTGAGACTTTTATGAAACAACCTCTTTGTTAAATGTGATACTGCGGTCTGGACATGCTGTAAAGACGTAGGTTCTTCTAGAGAAGTTGTATAGGTACATTGCACGACGCAATCGAGTGAGCAGACAGTACAGCGTCGAGGATTGATCCTGATTTGATTAAATTAAGACAGTCAGACAGACTACTGTGTTTGTAAACGTCATTATATCATAATACGATAATGGTTAACGTTCCTTGTTGGCCTCGGTCGGTATGACAAGTACATTAATGAAAGTAACGTCACTATATATATTTCATTTGAAGGGTGGTCGGATTGCGCAGTAAAAAGCGCATTTGTCTTTCACCAAGGCGACCGGGGTTCGATTCCCCGATCGGACGTGAAAAGGTTTTGGGACACCTGCCATTTATTTTAATAGTGTAGGATTGTATTTGCTCAAAACAATAATTGCAACATATTATGTAACAGACAAACATTACAACTGAACACAGGGGATCGTGTTTATAGAATGAATATACATGATGGAGATGGATTTATTCAGTGAGCCAGTATAGAAGGAGACTATTCTAACCGATCAATGCAATTCACATTTTGTGTTTATCGTAAAACGCACCTGTATGCATGCAAGTGTGTCAAACCTCTGTGATAAATATATCTACTAGTTTCACGGTATATTAGTTCTACTGATACGGTCTGGCAGCAGACAGGTGCCACCACAAAGGTGATCAGTTCCAAAAAAGATACCGCTATCACGGAGAACAGGCAGTCAACAGTTTACAAACAACGAGTAATGTGCATAACAAACCAGAAATAGGTCAGAAGAAACATAAACAGCTGACTAACGTCCTGATAAATTGATAAACATATTCCAAACAAAGTACTGAAAGTAGAAATATTTCTATCAGTAAGCCTGACAAATGATGTTTCCTAAAGCTGCCAACGTGGTGTGACAGTGATTATAGATTCCTAGCGATCGCCTTGTGTCGCCTAACGAGGGATATGTGCGGACCTATAGGGTTCATGTCCTCGTCTATCTGTCCTCATCCTCTCATTAAAGTTCCTTGTGAGAAAAACAGTGCCAAGGGATATTAGACGTCCTTTGTTTTCATATGTTGTTGCAAATGGTACCGGATGCGTATAACTACAACATCATACGCTATGAGGAAGTACAACGTTGTTCAGACAGAGATACAAATGTATCGATTTTATTTTTAATGAATGAGTATGTTTATCATATGATAGAATAATTGTGATGTAACAATGTAAACCTTAACTGAAAAATAGACATAACGAGTTTTATGAAATACGGTAATTAGCTATCCTCGCAATCCAGGGGTTCCACTCACTACGCTCTCTACACCCCTGGAATATGTCATAGCAAAACGGAAGGCACAAAGACAGCTGCTCGATTGGTATCAGGGTACAAAACCATACAAATCGCTTGGCTGATACCTGGCCTTTGAAGATCACAAAAGGGCGACACCCGAATTTACAGTCAGTATATATCTACCGTTACGCGACCGCGAGATTCTTTTGGTGTACATCAAAGTCAATTTTTCTATGACATATGCCAGGGGTGTAGAGAGCGTAAGTGAGCGTAACCCCTGGATATCGAGGATGCTAGTTAGCCAGCATTATTTTAAACATATCCAATCGGACCATGACTGGCTACAATGAAGAACGTAACAAACGACTGTGTAGGACAATGATTGTGTAAAATTAAGTTTCGTTTTCTGCATTGTATGGCTATTATATCCACTGACCCTGTTTCAAGATTTCCGAGACATCATAGAAATACAGCAGAATGGGAAGTGCTCAAAACAAAAACTAAACACGTTGCAAATGCACAGTTTGTTACTACATCATTATTTACTGGTTTTCATGTAAAATGTGTCAAAGTAAATCCACTCTACACGGGCACAGTCGTCCAGCTCGGAGCGTGGTGGGCAGTAAAGGTCAAGTATCAAGGACGATGTGCAGTACTAGGCGCTCGGGGGTAGTGTATGGTACATATCGAGTACGACAGACATCGCTACTAAGGTATATGCTAAAGATGCAAAAAGAGCGTGCAGCGTAGGGTCAACTCAAGGATGGTGTCCAGTTAGGGTACAGGTCAGTGATGGCGGGCAGTGTAAGATAAACTTGCCATGATAAACCATGATGTTAAGGTTTAATTTTAAAAAAAAATATGTAACATTGATCAGGGCCCGATATACTTTAGTTCAAATAAAATGGTTGTTTTCGTCTACTAACAACATCGATTGTCGACTGTGCGTGTAATACCGGTATTGCTGTGTATGTATCGATTGCTATCGTCATTAATTGATATCTCGTGTTACCGGTGAGTGACGTACAACACGTACATGGCCCGATAACTTGGTATCAGGTATAGTATACCGTTGAGTCATTAACGAGTGTGTTTAATGCCCTCTAGACGATAGTGGGTATTTTACTGAACTTTATGAATAGTTGTACTTGTAGTCCTACACACGAAGACGAGTGTCAACATTCAGTCCAGGGACCCCAAATTTATGCTCATTAGCGTCATTGACAGAGATTAGGTCAGTAAAATTGAAGTAAATACCTAATGAGTCTAATTGATTAAATCGTATTCAAAACCGTAATCATATTGAACCTAATGGTACAGGGCGCCAATTAAAACATAAAGATATAGAGCTTTGAGTAGGAGGATAGGTAATTCGTCATTAATCGTTCTATTGTATTTTCTCAGTTGGAACCATGAACGCCATACCCCGTTACTGGTACTATTGGATCACCTTGTAGAGAGGAAAGCCAGCATGCCATTCCATCTACATTTATTCATGTCATACCGCTAACTATTGAATGATATACAGTGCAATCATATTATAACTGGAGGTAACGCATTTAGTTGATTTATGATCATTTTGGAACATCATTTATGTTATACCCATAGATTCTGAGTAACATATAATGCAAAATTAGTATACCTATCATGCTATACCTACCATCCCTAACACAGACACGCACCCTGCCCACTCTCCCAAACCCCCAAATCCACACACATACCTTGCCCCTTCCCCAAAAACCAAACATACATATATCCTTCCCCTTCCCCTACCCCCAAACACACATACTCTGCCCCTTCCCCAACCCCAAATCCACACGCAACCTGCCCCTTCCCGTACCCCCAAACACACATGCACCCTGCCCACTCTCCCACCCTAAAATACACACACATACTCTGCCCACTCCCCCACCCCCAAACACACACACACACATCCCTACCCTTGGTTGCATATTGCAACAGATGATCAGAACAACACCATATTGAATGCATTAGCATTTTGTATCCTAAGTGACCATATATTATATCGACCAAGTGGGCTGTCGTCAGAACAGTCTACTGGTCGGTAACATGTTAACCATTAAGTTTTATAAAGATACACACCATTAAATGTTGTCATGTAATCTCTGCTATTTACTTAATTACCCCTATTGCCAGACAAAGAATTTCATTTAGGAATCCGCCTTATAAGGAAGGCGGAACTTCACTGATCCTAGCACTGTATTTGTTACCTGTAATTTGTTTATATCCGCTTGTAATGCAGTTCTACATTAATTAATCTATAGGATGATCCGGTTTTAATTACACACTCTTCTTGTGTATATCTATACACATAGACTTGTCACAGTTATAAATTTACATATCAGACAATAGCGTGTCAGTCAACCAATACCAATCAGCTATAATCATGTTTTAATTAGGTAAGATATACAACAATTAAAGCGCAATAGTGATCAAACCTAGCTGTCTATCAGACTTCCTGTAGAGGCTGGGTGAACAATTTAACGCTGATCTGGGGTACATACCCCTAATATATATATATATTCACGTCATGTGGCATACCAATATAATCCAAATCATTTCCATTATACCATTGCAATGTAGGAATCTTAACCAAAGCACGCCCTTAAAAATGCCCCGATGTCATGCTGGAACACTATGTGTGAAGAAGCATCGAGAACGGTTGATACTACACTCACTGATCGACTTCTCCATATAATCACAATACAGGATTAACCACAGGTTTTATTTCAACTTAGATAAGTTAAATTAATGAAAAAGAAAGTTTTACCGAACAAAAACTCAGAAAAAACCCCAGAGGTTTAATAACACAGAAGTATTTTATTTACATTTAAGTATTACCTGCGCGATAGAAAGATCGACAAATATTTGGGCATTAGAAAATGTTATTATCGCTTGTCTATTGAAGCATAATATTGCATTACATAACGTCATTACAAGCTGCCTACACACAACCGGCCCTCACTGTAGACAGGGAGAGCTACCATGTGCGGATGGAGCAAGTACTGTCAAATAAGAACACCAGAACAAAAAGCAAAACCACGAGTAAATGATACTCTTAACGATACAGCAATCCAATGGCCGTGTAACAATATGTTGTGTGATGTTATCATTCTTTGTTATCGTGTCACCATCTCACTTTATGATATTTTTAATATTCTATGTCATTATAGCTATAGGGTTTTGATGTTAACGTCTTGTGTATCAATACCAACGCTCTGATATCAATGTCATGTTTTAGTGTATCAGCATGCTGTATAATGATATCAGCGTACTGTGTGATGATAAAACGTATTCATTGTTTGACATTTAAGGACCAAAACAGCATTGTAAATCACAAACTTAAGTGAGAACATTTATCGTTAAAATTTGATTGATCGAACTTTTGACACATCAAGTATGTCTGAGGACTTAATATATGTAACCAAGACGTGTGTAATACACGGTTTGTCTCGCACTACATCACATATATAAGATCAGTTTCATGATGAAGTCGACATCTGTACATATCTATGACATCACTGTTTGGTATAACATGCTGGCAGATTGAACATAAATAACGAATTCTGTGTATGCAACCAAGCATCAAATATTTAACATTCATGTACTCTCAACAACACTTTTCTGATAAGACAATATACACAGAAACTTTGTTATATAAACTTAAGTTCAAAACATGCCTTGTTTAAGTGGTGGTCAAATATAAAATGATGAAAATACTCCTAAACGCTCAATATGAAAACATTTGAGAATTGGCTTGCATTGGTGGTAACCGTCAGCAGGGTATACTTGTTATTATGTAACATTAAACATGCATTACCTACAGAACGGCAGACGTAACCGCATTAGTCGTCTCAGTTGGTTGTAGATTAGCCTTTAATTTCTAGTCAAACAATATGGTTTTAACATTTATATCACAAAAACGTTCAAATGAATGAAATTTTCAAACTTACAAGAACAACTAATAAACCTACCTTCCGGCTCAAGAGAGATCGCAGCCGATCGTAGTCCTACCGGGTTGATCGTCTTTCCATTTGTAACGACACTTTGCATGCTCTGCGCATTCTTCAGTATCACTTGTAGTTCCATATAATCCGTTCCATCCTTGCTGTCCCCACAGTCTGTAACACCCAGTAACACAGGGTCTACACTCATTGCCAGCGTCTGCTTGGCCGTACACAAACCGGTCAGTTTATTTAGGGGTTCTGTAGCATTTCTCGGAAGAAGGTCGAAAGTTACAGACAAATTCTTTGAAGACAAATTCAAAATCAAACATGATCCTGAGGTCAATAAAGTGACCTGCCCAGTGGCTATTGCACCAGCTGTTTGAGCAGACTCCTGGCCTGGTTTAGCTTGAGGACATGCAAACGTGAATGTTAGATCCAAAGTTGCGGAATTAAGAAATCTACCCGTTAATAAAGACAAAGTTTCCGATGAAAAATCACTTCGTATTTGGTATTGAACATCACCCGTATCTACTGAATCGTGTTGCGGACGATCACTCTCGGATATAGAAACGTTTAACTCTACAGCCCCAGTGACTAAAGTTATTATTTGGATGCTGTGTAAAATCCAAGCAACTATAGTTGTCAGTTTTAGAGCCATGCCGATATGTAAAGGACGGAGACTAGGGTCACTGCCGTATCACCACATTAAACAACGAGAATTGTCAGCACCAACCACGTAATCACCAGACTTTTATCTCTCCGTCACCATTGGCTACCAGTGGGGACATCCCATGTACAGTGTATCACCTGCTTCACTTAAATTCGTCTCAATAGTAATATTTCATAAGTTATCCTCCCCGGCATCCGACTCGATTGGCACACCGTCCGTTATTGGGTGTAGCGCGCTTCAATGAGCAAGAGACTGTGTTCGATGTTGATACGTTGTGGTGCTGTAGTATACGGCACGCAGCGCGCTTACTACGCCAGACACCTCCAGTTAATTCATAAAAAATGGAAGAGGCTTCACATTCTCACGCACAGAATTCAGTCATAATAACAGGACGATGGTATTGAGAATATTCGGATGGTAATGGTTCTTGGCAATTTGCTTATGTGACAAATATCTGAAGTAATGGAAACCTACTGTTACCGTGGCATTGGTATTACACAGTAGATATAGCCGTGGTCAGGACTAATCGGTTCCTTGCGTTTATTCCGATAATTGTTTTCTCTGTCGTTCTGAATAGCAAAAATATATGCAATGTGTGTACAGAAAACAAATAACGTTGTTCCACACACGTCCGAGGTAAGAACTGTACTCCCTACGTTATAAGTACGCCCGTCAATATCCTGTTGTAGTATAACAGAGCTATGTTATTTTCAGTTTACGGATATTATCGACGGCACTCCAGCCTGATCTGTCACCCGTGAAACGGCTGTATCGGTGACACGGAAAAGGTCTGGGAGCAAGTAGGGTCAATATTGCAATACATGTACGTTTTGTCCTCTGGGTTCCTGTATGTACAACTAAACCGACAAAAAACATTGATCTATGATTGTTTTTTTTTCTAAATTATTTGGATTGACAGACCTACATGTATGGTTGGTGCTCGTCAAAACAACACGCTGCTTCAGTGCAGACGCGGTATGGTATAGAGTAACAACAAACAGTATTGTAAACAGCTGAAATAAGAAAAGTATAATTACTAGTAATAGCATATGTGTTAGTGTGTTTGTGACTGGCCATCGTTCTCTGGTCTAATACCTACTTAATGTCTCACCTTTCTCTAACCAACCTAATACGTAAGCTTCTTTAACCCACTGGAGTCTATACACAGGTATATCAATCATTATGACGGATCATAAACAGCCGAATTATTTGTTTATCCGGTCATGGCCGGGTGAGGGTCATACTAACAGAACGAGAAATTCACAAACATACTAGTATGATATTCACTGTGCTAATTATACATGCACCGTCCAATTTATAGAACGGTCCAATATTTGTTACCACTGCAGATTAACTGTGTCGGGAACTGACGAACAGTTATGTCCTCTATGTAATAACTGTGTTGGTGACGAATACCACTTTTTACTTATGTATCTGTTGTAGCTCTTAGACAACTTTATATACCAAATTATCATTATGTCAACCCAACTTATATCAAAATAAAAGGAATGTTCTCAATATGTAAAACGGTACTTTTAACAAAAGCAAGTAGATTTATACAAAAAGTAATGAGGTTACTTAATATCTAAAATAAATCAGCTACAAGAATTATTGAAATATGTTGGTATTGTATAAATTGTATTATGTGTCATATCATGTGCATACTATGTCCATCAGTGTATAATATGCAATATTTGACCTCTTGTAACGCACGTATACGTGAGGTTTGAGTGTAAAAATAAAGCTTGTTACGCACGTATACGTGTGGCGTGAGTGTAAAAATAAAGCTTGTTAAGCACGTATACGTGTGGCGTGAGTGTAAAACTAAAGCTTGTTACGCACGTATACGTGTGGTTTGAGTGTAAAAATAAAGCTTGTTACGCACGTATACGTGTGGTTTGAGTGTAAATCTAAAGCTTGTTAAGCACGTAAACGTGTGGTGTGAGTGTAAAACTAAAGCTTGTTACGCACGTATACGTGTGGTTTGAGTGTAAAAATAAAGCTTGTTACGCACGTTTGCGTGTGGCGTGAGTGTAAAAATGAAGCTTGTTACGCACGTATATGTGTGGCGTGAGTGTAAAAATAAAGCTTGTTACGTACGTATAAGTGTGGCGTGAGTGTAAAAATAAAGCTTGTTACGCACGTATACGTGTGGCGTGAGTGTACAAATAAACCTTGTTACGTACGTATACGTGTGGCGTGAGTGTAAAAATAAAGCTTGAGACTTGTTTCTGACCGTACAGTATTATTTGTCGGTTTCTATTGAAACGTGCTCCTTTGTTACAATACATGTGTTTTACCTTCTTACAGTAATACCAATTACGCCCAGTAATACCAATCACGCCCAGTAATACCAATCACGCCCATTAATGCCAATTACGCCCAGTAATACCAATCACGCCTAGTAATACCCCGGTAATACCAATCACGCCCAGTAATATCCCAGTTATACCAATCACGCCCAGTAATACCGATCACACCCAGTAATACCAATCACGCCCAGTAATACCAATCACGCCCAGTAATACCGCAGTAATACCAATCATNCACACCCAGTAATAGCCCAGTAATACCAATCACGCCCAGTAATACCAATCACGCCCAGTAATACCCTAGTAATACCAATCACGCCCAGTTATACAATGTACCAATCACGCCCAGTAATACCAATCACGCCCAGTAATACCCCAGTAATACCAATCACGCGAAGTAATACCAATGACGCGCAGTAATACCAATCATGCCCAGTAATACCCCAGTAATACCAATCACGCCCAGTAATACCAATCACGACAAGTAATACCCCAGTAATACCAATCACGCCCGGTAATACCCCAGTAATACCAATCACGCCCAGGAATACCCCAGTAATACCAATCACGCCCGGTAATACCCCAGTAATACCAATCACGCGAAGTAATACCAATGACGCACAGTAATACCAATCATGCCCAGTAATACACCAGTAATACCAATCACGCCCAGTAATACAAATCACGCCCAGTAATACCAATCACGCCAAGTGATACCCCAGTAATACCAATCACGCCCAGTAATCCCCCAGTAATCCCAATCACGCCCAGTAATACCAATCAAGCCCAGTAATACCAATCACACCCAGTAATAGCCCAGTAATACCAATCACGCCCAGTAATACCAATCACGCCAAGTAATACCCCAGTAATACCAATCACGCCCAGTAATACCAATCACGCCAAGCAATACCAATCACGCCCAGCAATACCAATCACGCCCAGTAATACCCCAGTAATACCAATCACGCGCAGTAATACCAATCACGCCCAGTTATACCCCAGTAATACCAATGACGCCCAGTTATACCAATCACGCCCATGTATACCAATCACGCCCAGTTAGACTTTGTTTACAGGTTTAGGGGGGAAATGTGTTCAAACGTACTTTACCTACTTTCTATCGAGACAATGTTGTGCTAAACATTCAACACTAAAACCTCTTTATACTGACGTCTGTTACTTGACAGTAATACCCCAGTAATACCAATCACGCCCAGTAATACCAATCACGCCCAGTAATATCCCTGTAATACCAATCACGCCCAGTAATACCAATCACGCCCAGTAATACCCCAGTAATACCAATCACGCGCAGTAATACCAATCACGCCCAGTAATACCCCAGTAATACCAATCACGCGCAGTAATACCAATCACGCCCAGTAATACCCCAGTAATACCAATCACGCGCAGTAATACCAATCACGCCCAGTAATACCCCAGTAATACCAATCACGCGCAGTAATACCAATCACGCCCAGTAATACCCCAGTAATACCAATCACGCGCAGTAATACCAATCACGCCCAGTAATACCCCAGTAATACCAATCACGCGCAGTAATACCAATCACGCCCAGTAATACCCCAGTAATACCAATCACGCGCAGTAATACCAATCACGCCCAGTAATACCCCAGTAATACCAATCACGCGCAGTAATACCAATCACGCCCAGTAATACCCCAGTAATACCAATCACTCCTAGTAATACCAATCACGCCCATTTATACCAATCACGCCCAGTTAGACTTTGTTTACAGATTTAGGGGGGAAATGTGTTCAATCGTACTTTCCCTACTTTCTATCGAGACAATGTTGTGCTAAACATTCAACACTAAAACCCCTCTATACTGACGTCTGGTACTTGACGCCGGTACCAGATATCAATTTGACAACATTAAAACAAGAAACAGGATTGGGATATTTTCAGGTTTTACATGTAATATGCAGAAAATTGGATCAAAATTAAAATTAAGTATATTTTGGTTTTTATTTCCATTCGTGCGTCGACGTTGCCTGATATTACATAACTACTTGCTATGTGCAGTTCTCTTTGTTAAAAAACATGATTTCAGATATTTTAAAAGCAACGATTGATATCTATAAAACAACTAACGGTAATTCCGGAGGGCTGCATTTCTGCTTAGGTTTCAAATTTCACGTTCGTAAACGAACAAATAAAAATAACAACATGTACATCCACACCAACTACATTTAAACCTTCAGGTCGTTCATACCTAAAACACGGGTCAAAGAAAACATTAAATATTAAGCTATGTATTTTGTTCAGATTTGTAGAAAAAAAATACAAGAAAAACGTAACTACAATATGATTTGGACTGGAATTTTGTTAACCTTTCAACAAAGATAAGGTCTTATTCTAGAGAGGATATCTTTCATTCGAGATGAAATCGACTTAATGCCGAAGCGACAATTATTTGTTTTATTTGGGGAACTGACTGATGACTTGACGTGTCATTTAAGCAATGAATGTTAAAGCAAATGTTGTTATGGTCCTATAAAACACATTGCTATTGATGTAAAGCCTGGCAATAACAATGTGTCTTATAGGACCAGAACACTATTTGCTAAAATATTCATTAATCATATTTACATTTTGATAGAGTAGTTAGGTTGTATTTAGTTATTTCCAACAGTTCTTTGATCAGCAATTTAATTGTGGACAACAGCGAAATTGATGACGTCACAATAGAGATTGACTACGATACAATAGCAATTGTTGTTATAGTCTCATAACAACATTTACATTTTCAGTGCATTGCAGTGGAAGGATGCAGAACAAATGTAAAAAGATCATAGAGAACGTTGTTTAATAATGAAATTATTTTTAAATGAAAATTGTAAGGTAATAATTTGTCATGTTAAACCATTTTATCGACACGAAGTATATAACAAACTTATATAACTATACGTCCTGGTAAAAAAGTATATAACAAACTTATATAAATATACGTCCTGGTAATAAAGTATATAACAAACTTATTTAAATATACGTCCTGGTAATAAGGTATAGAACAAACTTATATAACTATACGTCGCGGTAATAAAGTATATAACAAACTTATATAAATATACGTCCTGGTAATAAAGTATATAACAAACTTATATAACTATACGTCCTGGTAATAAAGTATATAACAAACTTATATAACTATACGTCCTGGTAATAAAGTATATAACAAACTTATATAACTATACGTCCTGGTAATAAAGTATATAACAAACTTATATAACTATACGTCCTGGTAATAAAGTATATAACAAACTTATATAACTATACGTCCTGGTAATAAAGTATATAACAAACTTATATAACTATACGTCCTGGTAATAAAGTATATAACAAACTTATATAACTATACGTCCTGGTAATAAAGTATATAACAAACTTATATAACTATACGTCCTGGTAATAAAGTATATAACAAACTTATATAACTATACGTCCTGGTAATAAAGTATATAACAAACTTATATAACTATACGTCCTGGTAATAAAGTATATAACAAACTTATATAACTATACGTCCTGGTAATAAAGTATATAACAAACTTATATAACTATACGTCCTGGTAATAAAGTATATAACAAACTTATATAACTATACGTCCTGGTAATAAAGTATATAACAAACTTATATAACTATACGTCCTGGTAATAAAGTATATAACAAACTTATATAACTATACGTCCTGGTAATAAAGTATATAACAAACTTATATAACTATACGTCCTGGTAATAAAGTATATAACAAACTTATATAACTATACGTCCTGGTAATAAAGTATATAACAAACTTATATAACTATACGTCCTGGTAATAAAGTATATAACAAACTTATATAACTATACGTCCTGGTAATAAAGTATATAACAAACTTATATAACTATACGTCCTGGTAATAAAGTATATAACAAACTTATATAACTATACGTCCTGGTAATAAAGTATATAACAAACTTATATAACTATACGTCCTGGTAATAAAGTATATAACAAACTTATATAACTATACGTCCTGGTAATAAAGTATATAACAAACTTATATAACTATACGTCCTGGTAATAAAGTATATAACAAACTTATATAACTATACGTCCTGGTAATAAAGTATATAACAAACTTATATAACTATACGTCCTGGTAATAAAGTATATAACAAACTTATATAACTATACGTCCTGGTAATAAAGTATATAACAAACTTATATAACTATACGTCCTGGTAATAAAGTATATAACAAACTTATATAAATATACGACCTGGTAATGAAAGGTTATTTAAATATCACTAGTAAATCATTTCGAGTTGTTTGTAAACTAAATAACTTGGTATGAGACTATGGACATCAGGGTGCTTTGGGTTGCTATAGGGGTAGCGCTTTGTCCTGATTTAGACCCATATAGTGTACGGTTAACATAGCATTGTAGAACTCGACATCTCCCGTACGTAACAGTTACGCAGAAATAGAATACGTAAAATGTACTCATAATTTAAATACATATAATTTTCTTTAATTCAAACGAGTCCTCCGGATTTATTGTTTCGTTCCGTAAATTTAATAAACCAATCGTACTACTTTTATACACGATATGTACAAGATATGTACACGATAGATGTGTTACGTTGTATAGTAAAAAACAACTGTACTTTAGTTACAAGGGTCAGGTCCACTGAATGATTGAGGAAATTATCGGCTGCGAGTTGTTTGTTCTGTCTAACTCCCAGAATTAAGTAGGGACCATCAAGTGCTAATGTGTTATGTTAATGGAGTTCTATGTATTGATGAGAGAGGAACGGCTAAACTCTTCATCCATATAGCTAAGTCGTGCTCCGATACTCAAACTATTACGGGGAGACCAGCCGGTGTTTGGATTCAAACATCTTCGTTTCTTACAGCAACGTTATATTTAAATCAGTTATGTATAAAACATGGTTGTCGCCCCTCATACATACAGGATAACGTCAATTAATAGAACGCGGCGACAGAGTTATGTCTAGTACATGGATGTATGTGTCGATATGGAAAAATAAACAGTTAGGAAAGTCAAAAAAATGGCTGCCAGAAAGTTCGAGTCTGCTAAGCCAATGGCTAGCAGTTTGAGACGCATGCTTGCAATGTTTTAATACTTATGCACGTGTGTTCACATATCCTTATTGTATGTTTAGAGATTATTACAAATAGGATGCCTTTATTAAGAGATCAGAAATGTGTATTGATCATTATTGTCAGTGCGCGTTATTATTTATAGATCAGTAATGCACAGAGGTTATCATAGCCAATCATTAAGACATTCCTAAATTTTAAATTCCGTTATGGTATTCAAACCAGTATCATTGAATGCTGCTAATGTTTTAATACCCTTGTAACATGTACTTAGTTATTATTTTCATCAATAGATCATTATTGTTGACAGATTAGAAGTATTATAGGACATAATTTAATCTTGACTGTAACAAGCATTGTCATTGGCTGAAAACATCATGTTATCAGCCCATAACGTAAAAAATGACGTCGCCGTTTGTAACGTCGCTTTTGAGTGGCTGATACAGCAGCGCAACAATTTCTAAGAGAAAAGAGTCCATCAATAAAAGTGGATTTCCAAAGGGATTGTGTAAAGTAGATTAAATTATAAGGATTGACTTGTATATATTTTTTATGTTATGGAGCTATATTTGTTTAGAGTACACTCCGGTTTTTTATATTATGGAGCTATATTTATTTAGATTACACTCCGGTTTTATATATTATGGAGCTATATTTATTTAGAGTACGCTCCGTTTTTTATGTTATATCTCCGTAACATAAGTTAATCCTTCAATAATTATAGTTGTGATAGATCGCCATCGTAGATATAGCATTCGTGTTCACCGGGAATGTCGCTATCCGAGTTCCTTTAGTGTACATATAGATATCATTCGAGTTCCTTTAGTGTACATATAGATATCATTCGGAACAAGAGTTCACATCATATCTGAAGAAATGAAACCATATCTCGTGAGGCGGACTTTCAAAGGTCGAAACTTTTTTTTCATCTTCAATACTCTGATGATAAAATTTGTCAATTGGTAAACATATATACATTTTTAAACTTGTCCTACCATGGAAAAGACTAGATAACGGTCATTATTTTCTGGCGCCACCATCTCTGGAGGATCTATAGTTATAAACCTTGTCCCTACCGAAAAGAAAAGGAAGATCTCCCATGATCAGTTTGTGCACCAATCTGAATCGTCGCAATAAGAACAACGATGAAAATGTGACAAATGTTCAATTTAAATTTGTTATTGTTTAACAAACATTAAACAAAAGTTATTTTCTGATTAAACATGTAACACGGTCAGTCATATTGGCCCTTGACCTGCGGCGTCGGGCCAATATGACAGACCTCGGCCTAATAACTGGGCCAATATGGAATTAACTAATTATTAACCCTATGTTTAACATCAATTTTAGTCTTTTTATCATACATATTCGTCTTTTTATCATCAATATTATTTTATTCGTCATCAATGTTCGTCTCTTAATAATATTCGTCTATTTATCATCAATATTCGTCTGTTTATCATCAATATTCGTCTTTTTATCATCAATATTCGTCTTTTTTATCATCAGTATTCGTCTATTTATAGCCAAACCTTTGCTTATTTATCATTAATAAACGTTTCTCAATTTCTTTATTTCATTACACGAGACGTATAGATACGGGAAGGACAATAGTAGGTATTTTACAACCCGGCCACTAGTTTATCTCCATATGGAATACGGATTTAATATATAAATCGCACGTGATTCTATTTCCATACGTCTGAGGACAGTGTGAAGGCGGGTAATTGTCGTCAAGGCTTCCCAGGAGAGAAGTTGTGTTCAAACAAAGTAATTGAATGAAGATTGTTGCTGAATCATCAGGAATCGTTCCGGCCTAGCCACTGGGCGAGAATTTGAGGGGGTCTTGTTTCTTCATAGGTCCAACATTCGAGGGCGGATAATGTTTTCCAGTGTATCTCCCGGGAACTATGAAACGTGGCTGTTGTTTCAGAGAAATTTGTTACGTACTTGGATCCGTACAGTGTAACGCGTGGTGCACGCCTCCACAGATATGTTCTACAGGTTTTATTGTCGGACCAGCTGAGCACTTGTTAAACAGTCATGTTAACTTCTGTTTTAATCTTTTCCGTTCCTTAAGAATTGTTAAATGTGATTACTTTCCATGTTGAAAACTTAAGGATAGGACAACCTCTATAGATAAAAACCCGAAAACTTATACATTGGAGGTGGGTTTAGTGAGATTCATGAATGCCAGTATATTCAGCTAAACAAGGCTATACATAATTGGAACTCTTTAGAAATAGAAACAACATACCTCGTCGTCCGTGAGACAATCTGAAGACACTCGCCGTCGACGTTAAATAGAAGCACAAGTTCAGTGGGAACTGATCATTTGTTGATAAAATATCTAAAAAAAACACTAAACCCTACTATTGTTACTAAAGTGAAAAACAGTTTTATTAAAATCGATAGTAGTAAGATAAAAACTACCCGGGCCTAGGGATTTTACACTAATGTCATTTCCATTTTTATCCGTATTCCAAACAGCTCTACACCACAGAGAGAAAAGAATTTTAACCAAATATTTTGAGATTTGGTGAAGATTTTTGACCCACCTTCATTGCCAAGATTTGCTGTACGTTCCTCAACTCCGTTCTCTAATTTGAAGTTGGAAGCTATCTATCACTATGTCTACCCTATATCGTGTGGAGGCCATCTATCTCTACGTCTACCCTATATCGTGTGGCGGCCATCTATCTCTACGTCTACCATATATCGTGTAGTTTGGAGGCCATCTATCTCTACGTCTACCCTGTATCGTGTAGTTTGGAGGCCATCTATAACCACGTCTACCCTATATCGTGCGGAGGCCATCTATCTCTACGTCTACCCTATATCGTGCGGAGGCCATCTATCTCTACGTCTACCCTATATCGTGTAGCTTGGAGGCCATCTATCACTACGTTTACCCTATATCGTGTGGAGGCCATCTATCACTACGTCTGCCCTATATCGTGTAGAGGCCATATATCACTAAGTCTACCCTATATCGTGTAGAGGCCATATATCACTAAGTCTACCCTATATCGTGTAGAGGCCATATATCACTAAGTCTACCCTATATCGTGTAGAGGCCATATATCACTAAGTCTACCCTATATCGTGTAGAGGCCATATATCACTACTTATACCCTATATCGTGTGGAGGCAGTCTATCTATACGTCTACCCTATATCGTGTGGCGGCCATCTATCTCTACGTCTACCCTATATCGTTTAGAGGCCATATATCACTACGTCTACCCTATATCGTGAGGAGGCCATCTATCTCTACGTCTCCCCTATATCGTGGAGTTTGGAGGCCATCTATCACTACGTTTACCCTATATCGTGTGGAGGCCATCTATCACCACGTCTACCCTATATCGTGTGGAGGGCATCTATCTCTACGTCTAC
>NW_018404202.1:356599-374420 GCF_002113885.1 Mizuhopecten yessoensis
AAAAACTACCCTATATCGTGTAGTTTGGAGTCCATCTATCACTACGTCTACCCTTTATCGTGTGGAGGCCATCTATCTTTACGTCTACCCTATATCGTGTGGCGGCCATCTATCACTACGTCTACCCTATATCGCGTAGTTTGGAGGCCATCTATCACCACGTCTACCCTATATCGTGTGGAGTCCTTCTATCACTACGTCTACCCTATAACGAGTGGAGGCCATCTATCTCTACGTCTGCCCTATATCGTGTGGAGGCCATCTATCACCACGTCTACCCTATATCGTGTGGAGTCCTTCTATCACTACGTCTACCCTATATCGTGTAGTTTGGAGGCCATCTATAACCACGTCTACCCTATATCGTGTGGAGGCCATCTATCTCTACGTCTACCCTATATCGTGTAGTTTGGAGGCCATCTATTACTACGTCTACCCTACATCGTGTGGAGGCCATCTAGAGGCCATCTATCACTACGTCTACCCTATATCGTGAGGTTTGGAGGCCATCTATCATCACGATGCAAACAGTGCTATCAATTTATCACAACTCTTCTCTGGGAAACATGAATAATGATTGAAACTACGCTTGTTTCATTTTCTAAAATGTTTCAGTTTAAATTCATGTTTATTTTTAGAAAATACCATGTTCATGTATATATCAACACTATAGGTATTAAGTTACAATGCATATTGCAACATATTTTGTAGAACATCTATTTCTTATTGTTGTTTCTGATTTCTTACAAAACTTTGTGATATTGTTAATTCTGATTTGTAGCACCATCTAATGTTACTGTTTCTTCAGATTTGATCAATGTTTTCTGGGATTTTTTTACAGATTTGTCATGACATATGTCCATATGTTCATTTATAATTATCACATGTAAAACAGACTAAATCAAAACGGTGCAGTAAAACAAGCGAACTTTTAGTGTAAGACTCTTGTTCATCAGAGGTCAAGAGACCAAACTTCCTCAGGGGTCACCCGCAAAGTCTTGTACTAACAACCATCATCAGGGGTCACCCGCCAAGTCCTGTACTAACAACCATCCTCAGTGATCACCCACAAAGTCCTGTACTAACAACCATCCCTAGTGATCACCTACCAAGTCCTGTACTAACGACCATTCCTAGTGATCACCTACCAAGTTCTGTACTAACAACCATTCCTAGTGATCACCTACCAAGTTCTGTACTAACAACCATTCCTAGTGATCCCCTACCAAGTTCTGTACTAACAACCATTCCTAGTGATCACCCACCAAGTCTTGTACTGACAACCATTCCTAGTGATCACCCGCCAAGTCCTGTACTAACAACCATGCCTAGTGATCCCCTACCAAGTTCTGTACTAACCACCATTCCTAGTGATCCCCCACCAAGTCCTGTACTAACAACCATGCCTAGTGATCCCCTACCAAGTTCTGTACTAACCACCATTCCTAGTGATCACCCACCAAGTCTTGTACTGACAACCATTCCTAGTGATCACCCGCCAAGTCCTGTACTAACAACCATCCTCAGTGATCACCCACAAAGTCCTGTACTAACAACCATCCCTAGTGACCACCGTCCAAGTCCTGTACTAACAACCATCCCTAGTGACCACCGTCCAAGTCCTGTACTAACAACCATCCCTAGTGATCACCCACCAAGTCCGGTACTAACAACCATCCTCAGTGATCACCCACAAAGTCCTGTACTAACAACCATTCGTAGTGATCACCCACCAAGTCCTGTGCTAACAACCATCCTCAGTGATCACCCACAAAGTCCTGTACTAACAATCATTCCTAGTGATTACCCACCACCGCAAAGTCTTGTACTAACAACCATCCCTAGTGATCACCTACCAAGTCCTGTACTAACGACCATTCCTAGTGATCACCTACCCTAACAACCATCATCAGGGGTCACCCCTCAAGTCTTGCATTAACAACCATCCCTCAGGGGTCACTCGCCATGTCTTGTACTAACAACCATCCCTCAGGGGTCACTCGCCATGTCTTGTACTAACAACCATCCCTCAGGGGTCTCTCGCCATGTCTTGTACTAACAACCATCATCACGGGTCACCCGCCAAGTCTTGCACTAACATCCATCATCAGGGGTCACCCACCAATTCTTGCATTAACAACCATCATCAGGGGTCACCCCTCAAGTCTTGCATTAACAACCATCCCTCAGGGGTCACTCGCCATGTCTTGTACTAACAACCATCCCTAGTGATCACCTACCAAGTCCTGTACTAACGACCATTCCTAGTGATCACCTACCAAGTTCTGTCCTAACCAACATTCCTAGTGATCACCCACCAAGTCTTGTACTGACAACCATTCCTAGTGATCACCCGCCAAGTCCTGTACTAACAACCATCCTCAGTGATCACCCACAAAGTCCTGTACTAACAACCATCCTCAGTGATCACCCACAAAGTCCTGTACTAACAACCATCCTCAGTGACCACCCACCAAGTCCTGTGCTAACAACCATCCTCAGTGATCACCCACAAAGTCCTGTACTAACAACCATCCTCAGTGATCACCCACAAAGTCCTGTACTAACAACCATCCTCAGTGATCACCCAGCAAGTCCTGTGCTAACAACCATCCTCAGTGATCACCCAGCAAGTCCTGTGCTAACAACCATCCTCAGTGATCACCCTCCAAGTCCTGTGCTAACAACCATCCTCAGTGATCACCCTCCAAGTCCTGTGCTAACAACCATCCTCAGTGATCACCCACAAAGTCCTGTACTAACAACCATCCTCAGTGACCACCCACCAAGTCCTGTGCTAACAACCATCCTCAGTGATCACCCACAAAGTCCTGTACTAACAACCATCCCTAGTGATCACCCGCCAAATCTTGTACTAACAACCATCCCTAGTGACCACCGTCCAAGTCCTGTACTAACAACCATGCCTAGTGATCCCCTACCAAGTTCTGTACTAACCACCATTCCTAGTAGTCCTGTACTAACAACCATTCTCAGTGATTACTCAACAAGTCTTGTAGTAAGACTCTTGTTCATCAGAGGTCAAGAGACCAAACTTCCTCAGGGGTCACCCGCAAAGTCTTGTACTACCAACCATCATCAGGGGTCCCCCGCAAAGTCTTGTACTAACAACCATCCCTAGTGATCACCTACCAAGTCCTGTACTAACGACCATTCCTAGTGATCACCTACCCTAACAACCATCATCAGGGGTCACCCCCCAAGTCTTGCATTAACAATCATCATCAGGGGTCACCCGCCAAGTCCTGTACTAACAACCATCCTCAGTGATCACCCTCCAAGTCCTGTGCTAACAACCATCCTCAGTGATCACCCTCCAAGTCCTGTGCTAACAACCATCCTCAGTGATCACCCACAAAGTCCTGTACTAACAATCATTCCTAGTGATTACCCACCACCGCAAAGTCTTGTACTAACAACCTTCATCAGGGGTCACCCGCCAAGTCCTGTACTAACAACCATCCCTAGTGATCACCCACCAAGTCCGGTACTAACAACCATCCTCAGTGATCACCCTCCAAGTCCTGTGCTAACAACCATCCTCAGTGATCACCCACAAAGTCCTGTACTAACAACCATCCTCAGTGATCACCCACCAAGTCCTGTACTAACAACCATCCCTAGTGACCACCTACCAAGTCCTGTACTAACAACCATTCCTAGTGATCACCTACCAAGTTCTGTACTAACCACCATTCCTAGTGATCACCCACCAAGTCCTGTACTAACAATCATTCCTAGTGATTACCCACCAAGTGCTGTACTAACAACCATTCCTAGTGATCACCCACCAAGTCTTCTACTAACAACAATCCTCAACGATCACCCGCCAATTCTTGTACTAACAACAATCCTCAGGGATCACCCACCAAGTCCTATACTAACAATCATCTGTATTGATGGACAACAAGCTTAAGCAATATCTACGTTTAAAAAGCAATTTGGTCTTGTCCGAAACCCAAGCTTACTCAATTCCTTCTTCCAAAAATAAAAATATCGTATTCCAGCCATTTTTCTATTTATATTCTAACAACCCCAGTTGATGTCGAAACGCTGCATTAGTTGTTGTATAAGACAAAGCACCGGGACGGAACCATATCTGATTGCTTTCTATATTGCCTGGTTTTCCGCTCCGCCTACCGTTTACCCCACATGTCAGTACACCATACCGAGTAGTAGTCAGATCAAAGCCTTAACTCATGTACGTAAAATATAATAGAACGACTGTGTGTAATATCAACCAGGGAGTGGGTCCGGGATGACCAGCAGTCAATAATTATGTCATATCTAATACTCTCCTTGGATCCTTTACCCGACCTTGGTGGGTTATATAGAACGTATCGATTTAAAACGCATTTACCAATATATGTCTTCTTCGTCATGCCAACTACAAAACAGGTTTTACGAATAGAACATATCGCACGAACAACAAACCAAATCTCATGAGCAAGTGCCACCAACAGATCTTATCTCACGAACAACAAACCAATTCTCATGAACAAGTGCCACTAACAAATTATGTTTCACGATCAACAAACCAAATACCATGAACTTGTGCCACGAACAGTCTTATCTTACGAACAACAAACCAAATCTCATGAACTTGTGCCACGAACTGAAAATGACTCCTGCAATAATACCCCAATTGATCGTATTTCATGAATAAGTGCCATCAACAGAACATTTCTCGTAAACAAAACATTCAACTTCATCTGTGATATTGCTGTTCAGTAGAGAATATGTACTAAACGAGAACATTTCCTTTCCTAACCGGATTCCTTCATACCTTCTATACAAGAATATCACGATTATACCGTATGTTTGCACTGTTGTTTATTAAGGTCATGCAGGGCTTTTGATTGAACACCAAACAAAACAGTCAAATAGAGCCATACGGTAGTTTTAAAGGCTAATCAGCACAACACTGACAAATAGGGCTTCGTGGTATTCTTAAAAAGGCATCAACACAATGAGGTCATACAAGACCACACGGTAGATAAACAATTAACACAACGAGGTCATAACATACCACACGGTAAATACACAGTTAACGAAATGAGGTCATAAAATACTAAACGGTAGATAAACAGTTAATACAATGAGTTCATACAAGACCACACGGTAAACAAACAGTTATCACAATGAGGTCATACAAGCCCACACGGTAAACAAACAGTTACCACAGTGAGTTCATACAAGACCACACGGTAAACAAACAGTTATCACAATGAGGTCATACAAGCCCACACGGTAAACAAACAGTTACCACAGTGAGGTCATACAAGACCACACGGTAAACAAATAGTTAACACAAGGAGGTCATACAAGACCACAGGTAAACAAACAGTTAACACAAGGAGGTCCTACAGGATCACACGGTAGATACACAGTTAACACAATGAGGGCATACAAGACCACACGGTAAATATACCGTTAACACAATGAGGTCATACAAGACCACGCGGTAAATATACCGTTAACACAATGAGGTCATACAAGACCACACTGTAGATAAACAGTTAACACAATGAGGTTATACAAGACCACACGGTAAACAAACAGTTATCACAATGAGGTCATACAAGCCCACACGGTAAACAAACAGTTACCACAGTGAGGTCCTACAAGACCACACGGTAAACAAACAGTTATCACAATGAGGTCATACAAGACCACCCGGTAAACAAACAATTAACGCAATGAGGTCATACAAGACCACACGGTAAACAAACAATTAACGCAATGCGGTCATACAAGACCACACGGTAAACAAACAATTAACGCAATGCGGTCATACAAGACCACACGGTAAACAAACAATTAACGCAATGAGGTCATACAAGACCACACGGTAAACAAACAGTTACCACAGTGAGGTCCTACAAGACCACACGGTAAACAAACAGTTAACACAATGAGGTCCTACAAGATAACACGGTAGATACACAGTTAACACAATGAGGGCATACAAGACCACACGGTAAACAAACAGTTACCACAGTGAGTTCATACAAGACCACACGGTAAACAAACATTTACCACAATGAGGTCATACAAGACCACACGGTAGATAAACAATTAACACAACGAGGTCATAACATACCACACGGTAAATACACAGTTAACGAAATGAGGTCATAAAATACTAAACGGTAGATAAACAGTTAATACAATGAGTTCATACAAGACCACACGGTAAACAAACAGTTATCACAATGAGGTCATACAAGACCACACGGTAGATAAACAGTTAACACAATGAGGTTATACAAGACCACACGGTAAACAAACAGTTAACACAATGAGGTCCTACAAGATAACACGGTAGATACACAGTTAACACAATGAGGTCATACAAGACCACGCGGTAAATATACCGTTAACACAATGAGGTCATACAAGACCACGCGGTAAATATACCGTTAACACAATGAGGTCATACAAGTCCACACGGTAAACAAACAGTTACCACAGTGAGGTCCTACAAGACCACATGTAAACAAACAGTCAACAGTGAAGTGGGGAATGAGAGGAGAGGATTTGTCTTTGGTACAGCAGGTCAGTTTAGAAGTAGGGTTATAGTATATGTATATGTCACTGTGTACTACTACTCTACAATATGTACATGTTTAATTAACATTGTGTAAGGCTGCACATTGTATTGTTTTGTATGTGTTGTAAAACAGAAGGAATAAAGTCTCTGAATCTGAATAAAGAATTGGAATGGGAATCTTCAGACGATACACGATACGGCACTACTAGAGGGCTTACACCTGTCGCCGCTTACTATCAGGCAGCGGATCTATACATTCCCCGAACCTACACTGATATGTATACAATGTTCGAGCAAGTCATGTTTTTGAAGAAAAAATCTAGTCTGCAGGTTTACTGGATTACAATAGTTAGATTCTTCATGGCTCCGCAGTGAGTATTTACAACAAAAATGTGTGAAAGTCAAAGAGGTGTTCTTAACCTATAGCACAAATACTTGGCCGCCCGGGAGGTAGTAAGCTATTAACGGTGATTGGCGTCTGTACATCATTACCGCCAAAAACTGCTGGAAGATAGACTATAACTCCGGAACCTCTAGCATAATTCCGTTGGCAATTTTCGGAATAAGCTGACCTCTTTTTGACATTTTCTAATAGCATGCCCTCTGACCTATCGATCTACGTCTCTACGCTATGACGCATATGTAATACAGCGAGTAAACTATGTATCACTTATTATAAAAAGATATCGACCAGAGTATCAGCGGCATACCAACACTGCATACACCTACTCGTGGTACATGCAATGACCAAAATATTAAACGATCTTTACAGTCGAAAGTAAAAACAATTTTGACCAGACTGTATAGCCAGAACATCAAAATCTATCTGATCACATGTCTCCGCATACCTACAAGGAAACATTTCTCTGTAAAATATTGAGATCCCTATCATATATTTCCAGCAGACATTGTATTTTTCTCCAGTCGTGAGTACCTTAAAAGACGTTTCTGTTACGTTTTAGCAAGCACGGGTTCGTAGAGTTTAAAACTGAATTAATTCTTGGCGCGGAGAATTTTCTCTGAAACATTTCCAAAAATTGTATGCTAAAGGTTTTCTGTGTGGGATGGTATCTTAGGTTACCCTCTTCTTAAACCTGTACACATGGATGATTTCCGTAATTACGTTTTGGTAATTAACATCGAAGAAAACACGCCTATATGTGTTTCTTTGAAAACATGCTACGCCGTTCTATAAGACTATCCCACGCGTGTTATAGAATGGATAAATATACTCCGATTTGAGAAGCATCTGTCTGCTGTAACGCATGCGCAGTCAAGATTCCGCCATCCCACGCTATGATGTATCGCGTGATAGAAAATAACAACAAACGATTGATACTTTCTTTAATTAGAAATAGGATTTCCGTTATCTCTCAGAATGTAATTATAGAACTCTTCAATGTAACACTTCCGTGTTAGAGGTGCAGTATTGTGCAGCACTGTACACACCTAGTTCTCTACACTGGGTAGGTATCGTACTGGCTAATCTGTTGATTGTTAGGATCAAACATTACCAAAGCTAATGACTGCAAATGGTATACAGCCTAGTTATTGAGATATTTTTTCGGTTCTGATAAATTGTCCCGGGTCTTGGGAGTCTGTCAACATCATTACATCTCACACTTGTTGACTTCACTGGGATTTGTTTCTATTTGTCTATTGCTGTTCGTATGAATAAAGTCTCCGTAATCACAGAGAAATAATGATGCGATATTTTCCTAGATTGTCGGGTCCGTCTTCCAAACCAACACCATAATCCGTGGGTTGGTTAATGTACAATATCTTTCGTGTGTCGACTAACTTGTAGTATATCATTAGACAGTGTTCCCAATAAAATCAACACGGACTGAGTTAAATGTGTTATGTTTATATATTTCACCTGGACAACATAAACGAGTAATCTGTTGCTATACGTCACAGCAGAGGTGACGTATCGCGCATGATTTCAATTCACAGCACAAAAACCATCAACAATACACTCATTCGAGTGAACTAATGGGGAACGAGTTAGCCTCTAGAATCCCGGGTCTGGTAAAGGTATGTGCTTATTGGCAGGAAAGCATTGCTTTAGGCTGGGGAGCAGCCACCAAAAGATCATGAACATACACTGTGTTAAAAGTCATAGTACTATGTTGTTCTTTGGGACGCATCCGATAGTACTGACGCAGAAACTGTCCAACAATCTGTGAAGTTAAATGGGATCGGCGTTGGTGACCAAACATGGCTGTACAGACAGGGTACACTATTAACTAACCAGGTAGACACACAGTATTGATATCATCATGTAACCTTGCAGTACACATAGTACGCATGCACAACATGTTTCAGCATTGAGACACACACATGTACCGTGTGGAAAAACATTGTAAACAAAAGTAAACATGATAGACCACAGTCGGACAATATTTAGGGACAACGCTATACATTGTTACATGCCTCACCCTTGTTGCCCCGACCTGCTGCTATTGTTTTCTTAAAATTGGATCTTGACTCGACATTTATCTAAGTGTAATTGGCAGCAGAGTCACAGATATGTCCCAATGTTCACCGACTACTGCTTCAATAGACGTACATAGTATAGTATAAAGATAGTTTTCACAAAAGACAAAAAAAGTTATGATGAACGACTACGTTATAACATCGAGTGATTCTAGTAGAAAAATGAACCGCATGTTCAATGAAAATGCCATTTTAACAAAGATTTAAAAAGGCCTTTTACAGCAATAACGCTGTAACACCACTGAACCGGTGTGGAGTTCATACTTTGCTATCACCACTACACCTCTTATTACGCTAACTCATCAGAATATTATGTGGAAATTCAACGTAAGTGTTCACAACCACGAACACGCTCACTATAACTAACACGCTCATTGGAACTTACAAGTTCACCAGCACCACAACGCTCACAGGTGAAGAAATTCCATCCTTAGATCCAATGTCTTGTAAAGATAAGTCCGAAAGCGAAAGGAATGGAAGGTGACACAGTAGCTTACAATCGCCAAAAAATAACCGCGGCTTCTTTTCCTTGTTAGTAAGGATCTAAGAAAAAGGTTATTCGTGAGTTTCGAAGAAGCATTTCGTCATATATGTATCGCCTGTTTTTGTTTGTTTTGCAAGATAATCTAGAACAGCATATATGCCCTGGTTGCTAGTTATGTACCAATATGGAAGAGAGTTGTTTTGGAACCAATGTGAACAAAACATCCTTCCAGTCGAAACACTCTTCACAGAAAAAATCCTGCTTTGTTACGAAAATCATATATAAACTTTCCTTTGTCAAACCGAAACCAAAGGCAGCTACTGGAAAGACATATTTGAGACCGCAATTTCAAAAAATGAGAAACCAAACAAATCTACTCGTTTAGTACCGACTTCTCAGTCTCAAGATCGAAAAGCAGGGCAAGGTCTACCTCTAAGCTGGTGGTTCTCTGTTATCTTAGTGCGAAAGATGTGAAAGTTAAGTCCTCAAGTCCAGATAGTAAGTCCTCCAGTTTAGGGAGATAGTCATACACTTTTGAGAATGGGTGCGAAAAAACTAGGCATTACTTTTTTAAGTTAAACTTTACCAAACCATTCAGGTGTAGCAGAGGGGAAACCTGGAATCTTCCATGCCCCATCTAGTTTGTTTTATGATCTTGAAAGGGTAACTGTGACTATTGATAGGAATGTAGCTTGGGTCATTGATTTTAAACATCTCTGTCCGGTTTATATCCTTACATGTATGTAGATGCAGCTAAAGAGTGGAACTTCCGAATAAGGCAACACAGGCTTTGTCTCTAAAGCTAATACCTTAACCGTATACTAACCCAGTAGACAAGTAGATAAGTTAAGCTAAACCACATCTTGTTTTTCCATAAAATAACAATTTATTATATGATCGTTATATATATTTTTAAATACAGCTGTTAAAGACGTAGAAATGCCCGATATAAGACATTTTACTATAAATACGCCATGATGAGGAAAACATATTAAGTCTGATCAATGTGTCCGCCACGCTTGGTAATCGTAAACTGCATTGTCACCAATCGATCACGTAGTATTGTAATGATATTTCAATTACCTAATGCACGTGTACGACAGTGGTATCTGACTCCGCATTTCCTTCCGGTCCAGCCTGCAGACGATGTTCAGACAAAGCCAATTGGTAAGGGAACACCACCCCGCGCTGTAACATGCAAAAAACAATTACCGTCGCGTGTTTCACAACACGTGCTTATCGTGTAATTGCTACAATCAATTATGTATATAGCAACAGACTCTGGAATTTATCATTTATTGATTAGAAAAATTTAAACTCCAATTTGACCATGTTACGGCGCGTCCCATTGTGAAGGATTCCGAGAAGCAACAGGGACATTATAACCTTTTAATGGTATCACCAGTGGCGTGCGTATTGCAATTTCAATAAGTGTTTTAGTAACGCTTACTGTCGTTACATTTGATATTAGGCTAATCAACAAGTATAAAGAAAATGTCTTCTTCCCAAGGAAGCCTGTTTTAAGCCGGTTAGTCTAAACGTGATGGGGTATTCCAGTGACACTTTAAGAACATTGTGCATTGACACTCTTGCAAATATCGCATACGTCTATGGCGCAGGGTTGTTTTGGTACAATCACATTATATTTAGTTTAGAACCCAGTCTCACGCCTACAGAACAAGGCTGGTGTGTCTGACTCCCAATCGCACAATTTACGTTCACTTGACCGAAAAAAGCAAGGGTAGCTAGAGGAGTTCTGTTGACGAAGAAAGAATCAGGGTATTCTAGAGAGTAAAGTTTAGTTGACCGACAAAGAATCAGGATATTCTAGAGAGTAAAGTTTAGTTGACCGACAAAGAATCAGGATATTCTAGAGAGTAAAGTTTAGTTGACCGACAAAGAATCAGGATATTCTAGAGAGTAAAGTTTAGTTGACCGACAAAGAATCAGGGTATTCTAGAGAGTAAAGTTTAGTTGACCGACAAAGAATCAGGGTATTCTAGAGAGTAAAGTTTAGTTGACCGACAAAGAATCAGGGTATTCTAGAGAGTAAAGTTTAGTTGACCGACAAAGAATCAGGGTATTCTAGAGAGTAAAGTTTAGTTGACCGACAAAGAATCAGGGTATTCTAGAGAGTAAAGTTTAGTTGACCGACAAAGAATCAGGGTATTCTAGAGAGTAAAGTTTAGTTGACCGACAAAGAATCAGGGTATTCTAGAGAGTAAAGTTTAGTTGACCGACAAAGAATCAGGGTATTCTAGAGAGTAAAGTTTAGTTGACCGACAAAGAATCAGGGTATTCTAGAGAGTAAAGTTTAGTTGACCGACAAAGAATCAGGGTATTCTAGAGAGTAAAGTTTAGTTGACCGACAAAGAATCAGGGTATTCTAGAGAGTAAAGTTTAGTTGACCGACAAAGAATCAGGGTATTCTAGAGAGTAAAGTTTAGTTGACCGACAAAGAATCAGGGTATTCTAGAGAGTAAAGTTTAGTTGACCGACAAAGAATCAGGGTATTCTAGAGAGTAAAGTTTAGTTGACCGACAAAGAATCAGGGTATTCTAGAGAGTAAAGTTTAGTTGACCGACAAAGAATCAGGGTATTCTAGAGAGTAAAGTTTAGTTGACCGACAAAGAATCAGGGTATTCTAGAGAGTAAAGTTTAGTTGACCGACAAAGAATCAGGGTATTCTAGAGAGTAAAGTTTAGTTGACCGACAAAGAATCAGGGTATTCTAGAGAGTAAAGTTTAGTTGACCGACAAAGAATCAGGGTATTCTAGAGAGTAAAGTTTAGTTGACCGACAAAGAATCAGGGTATTCTAGAGAGTAAAGTTTAGTTGACCGACAAAGAATCAGGGTATTCTAGAGAGTAAAGTTTAGTTGACCGACAAAGAATCAGGGTATTCTAGAGAGTAAAGTTTAGTTGACCGACAAAGAATCAGGGTATTCTAGAGAGTAAAGTTTAGTTGACCGACAAAGAATCAGGGTATTCTAGAGAGTAAAGTTTAGTTGACCGACAAAGAATCAGGGTATTCTAGAGAGTAAAGTTTAGTTGACCGACAAAGAATCAGGGTATTCTAGAGAGTAAAGTTTAGTTGACCGACAAAGAATCAGGGTATTCTAGAGAGTAAAGTTTAGTTGACCGACAAAGAATCAGGGTATTCTAGAGAGTAAAGTTTAGTTGACCGACAAAGAATCAGGGTATTCTAGAGAGTAAAGTTTAGTTGACCGACAAAGAATCAGGGTATTCTAGAGAGTAAAGTTTAGTTGACCGACAAAGAATCAGGGTATTCTAGAGAGTAAAGTTTAGTTGACCGACAAAGAATCAGGGTATTCTAGAGAGTAAAGTTTAGTTGACCGACAAAGAATCAGGGTATTCTAGAGAGTAAAGTTTAGTTGACCGACAAAGAATCAGGGTATTCTAGAGAGTAAAGTTTAGTTGACCGACAAAGAATCAGGGTATTCTAGAGAGTAAAGTTTAGTTGACCGACAAAGAATCAGGGTATTCTAGAGAGTAAAGTTTAGTTGACCGACAAAGAATCAGGGTATTCTAGAGAGTAAAGTTTAGTTGACCGACAAAGAATCAGGGTATTCTAGAGAGTAAAGTTTAGTTGACCGACAAAGAATCAGGGTATTCTAGAGAGTAAAGTTTAGTTGACCGACAAAGAATCAGGGTATTCTAGAGAGTAAAGTTTAGTTGACCGACAAAGAATCAGGGTATTCTAGAGAGTAAAGTTTAGTTGACCGACAAAGAATCAGGGTATTCTAGAGAGTAAAGTTTAGTTGACCGACAAAGAATCAGGGTATTCTAGAGAGTAAAGTTTAGTTGACCGACAAAGAATCAGGGTATTCTAGAGAGTAAAGTTTAGTTGACCGACAAAGAATCAGGGTATTCTAGAGAGTAAAGTTTAGTTGACCGACAAAGAATCAGGGTATTCTAGAGAGTAAAGTTTAGTTGACCGACAAAGAATCAGGGTATTCTAGAGAGTAAAGTTTAGTTGACCGACAAAGAATCAGGGTATTCTAGAGAGTAAAGTTTAGTTGACCGACAAAGAATCAGGGTATTCTAGAGAGTAAAGTTTAGTTGACCGACAAAGAATCAGGGTATTCTAGAGAGTAAAGTTTAGTTGACCGACAAAGAATCAGGGTATTCTAGAGAGTAAAGTTTAGTTGACCGACAAAGAATCAGGGTATTCTAGAGAGTAAAGTTTAGTTGACCGACAAAGAATCAGGGTATTCTAGAGAGTAAAGTTTAGTTGACCGACAAAGAATCAGGGTATTCTAGAGAGTAAAGTTTAGTTGACCGACAAAGAATCAGGGTATTCTAGAGAGTAAAGTTTAGTTGACCGACAAAGAATCAGGGTATTCTAGAGAGTAAAGTTTAGTTGACCGACAAAGAATCAGGGTATTCTAGAGAGTAAGGTTTAGTTGACCGACAAAGAATCAGGGTATTCTAGAAAGAGGGTTTTGCTGACCGAGAAAGGGTTGTGGTATTTAAAGAGGAGATTTATGTTGACCGACCCATAACAAGTATAGTCTAAGGAGTAAAGTGGTGTTGACGGATGGAGATTCTCGATATTTTAGACAGGGTAGATTTTTCACCGAGAAACTTTTAGGTGGAAGGGTTCTGTGGACGGACATAGAGTCATGATAAGCTAGAACTGGGAGAAGGTCGCAACATACATTACAGAAAAACCTCACCCATCCAGCAGACATGGCTTCACCTGCGGGTTCATTTTTATTTTGTTTTACAAAAATGTCTATTAAGTTGACCTTGTTTTTTTAAATGTACCGAATTTAAGTTCAGGATGTACTCCCCTAGGAAGTTAAAAAAGAAGACAGTATTCAACTTTTTTCTTATATGAACTTAAAACTAGGGTATTGGCCTTTCTTCTACATGATCAGTGAGGGATACCAGTTAAACATAATATGTAATTTTTTGGTAAAGTTTATTGTTCTGACCATATGTAGAAAAAGTTCATTTAATGAGATAAATTCTACATAACTGGCGTTGTTCGTGTTTCTTCATACCTCTCGCCCTTTCTCCATCCCGTACCACCATACTCACGAAACATTTAACACTGTGTATTATCAACATTATCGCTCGCGAAAAGTAAACTCACGTGGCCATATTACATTGTATGAACAGTATGTTATAGGTAGATACGGTACCCATGTGTGTAGTGTGTTCTACAGCTGTCGAGGCACTTTGTCACATTGTTTACTGAGACATGAACGATGACCAGCTTTCTCTATGTCATCTGTTACACTTACACAACATAGATGTTTGTACTGCACATGTGATGTTCGAATCTAAATGATGAAACGTGACAACATGATAAATCATATTTTCCGTAAATTCGGCTTGCTTTGTCCAAAAGACTCGAGTGCTCTTACGTCGTACATTGGCGTCCGTCGGCCGACCAAATAAGGTAACTGTGACCTACTTTTCAATATTTGACTTACCTTATTGAAATTTGACTTCGGGTGTAAAACAAATGAAGACCAATTACTTGATCAAATTAGTTCACTGTGATGTATTCTTTAGTATTCGACCTACATTATCAAAAATTGCCATAAGGTCAGATATTAACATTCCATATTAGGTCACTGTGATCTTATATTCAAAGTAAGAACTATGTTATTGAGAATTATCATTGGTTCTAGAAATTAACCTTCAACTGATTTTAACCGACTGTATTTGTCGATAAACTTAAGTCAAATACTTTTTTTGTTAGTCGAAGATTGTAAATCCTGTAGAAATAAGAAGATCAATAATAAATAAATAGACGTTGGCCTAGTTGTATCTGATAAACATAGATCAACTGAATTAGTTCCTAGAATGACGCATTGTTCAGCCAGGTCGATTAATAATGAATTCGATTCGGTTAACATAGGTCTTCATATTTCCCATGTCAACAAATTGTCAATTCTTGAAAATAATTACACCGAAATAAATCACTAGACTTCGGCCCTAATGTAAATGGTAAATTGAGGTAGAATTTGGTATTTGATAAACGAAGGACTACTTATTTCCGAGGTTAACAGATTGCCATCCTCCGATTGATAAACAATAGATCTAAGCACACCAGGGAACCACTCATTATTAAATTATTTCGTACAATAAATGTACAATTCAATTATACAATAAATATATGTCCGGACCGTATTCAGACAATTGAAAGTGAGGTGTCATATTTCTCTAGGGTCCGTGTTTAACGTTTCACGGATCCAGAACCATTTTTAACAATTGAGTAAAGAAAGATGTAATGATGTGCCGGGGACCGTTTTCAACGTTGAATATGGATCCGGAGCCAGTATTTAAGAGTTCAATATCTAAAGGTTCCATAATGTTCTGTGGTTAATTTTCAACGTTGTCCATTTTTAACAATTGAATTTGAAAAGATGTGATGATGTTCTGGGGACCATTTTCAATGGTGTTTTTTTGTGTGAACCCGGAGCCATGACTTCTGAGCCCGAAAACAATTTTTCAAAATTAAGCAGGTTTAAGTTTGAATATCACGTCACAACCACCTAATTAAATCAAGCAACCATCTGAGGTTAATTATGGATCTCCATGACAATTTCTTAGAGCAGGTCAAATTTTGAGAAATACGTCATAATGACGTCATTAAATTAACCCCATGAAGTTATAAGTCTATAAACAAGCTCATAGAATTGTAAACAACGCCAGTTATTACCGCACTTGTGTTTCTAATGTTTCTCGCCATACATACTGTCATTGACACTAATACAATGTAGTTATATTTTCATTATAAAACAAAAAAGAAAACATGGCAGACTTTGGGACAGATAGTAGGACCGTCACACCAGCCGAATGTTGTCCCAACAGTTACACATTGGATACAGTTATTGATCTTAATTATGAGACCTACTTTTAATATATTTAACAGGAGGCCGCGGGTGGACGTAACATAGGCTCCTTTTATAAATATTTGAAAAGATATCCTCGTGCAATGGTCATAAGGGGCAGGCAATGCTACCTATCGTTAAACACAACCCGTCAACAAATGTTTTAACTTCTATTGGAAATTGTATAAGTTGTATCAGTTTGACCATTAATCTACAGAGTTTTGATTTAGATAGGAACTATTTTCATTTCAAATCAATTTTATTGCATCAAAGGTACAATACATGTACCATGATGAACTATATAGTATATATCCTCGCTTATTTGTTTCCGTAGGCAATAGTAGTTTAGTTTAAACATATTTATTGCCAAAATTAGACAAGGGATTATATATATAGGCACAACTTATAACAACTTATCAACGCCTTCTCCCAATATACATTTGAAGTGACATTACAATAATGACAAAAATTATGTACAATTGTTATTACAATTTGAACTCAAAATCTCTTGCTGGATTTAATCAAGTTTTGTACAGATCTAAAAATGTTTGAGTTAAGGTCCACGGAAAATTGTGAATTGCCAAACAAAAGAATTTCTAAATTTAACGCAACATTCAAATTAATCAAATTTTGAACCAAATTACGTCTTTCGTTTGTAAAAAGTTGACATCCCATAAATTAGTGAAAGACATTCTCACAAGGATGACCACAATTACAAGATGCACTCTCAACAAGGTTAACTCTAAAAAGGTCATAATTAAGGGAACTGCACTGGTGTCGGAGCTTAGTATGCAAAATATTGAGTTTACGATTTCCGATTTTACAGTAAATAGGTGGACTTGACTGAATATTTGATGTTAAACAGGATTTGAATGAATTAATAGAGGGTAGGGATCGAACCAAATTGTCTAAGTTATTCCAATAGTGAAGAGTAGAAGGTAGAAAAGAAGAGTTAGTAAGAGATAATCTGAAAGGAGGAATCCTATAGTTATTATTGTTACGTAAAGCGTAACGATTATTTTCTCCGGATAAAGGCAACAAAAGATGATTGAAGTAATCAGGAGTTAATTTAGTATGCATCTTATACAGTAGTTGAAGTATCCTCCGTTTTCTGCGATAAGATAAAGTTTCAAGACTAGTTTCGCAATATAAAGTATTAATAGGGGTATATGAAGGAAGTCCTAATAGATTGCGAGCAGCTTCACGTTGGGCTTTTTTCTGACTTTTCAGATTCAAAAACAGTGCAACCGTCCCACAACTCACAAGCATATTCTAAAACAGGTAAAACAAAAGTCTTGTAAATTATCAAAATAACATTTCTACTTAATAAGAGTTTCAGTTTCCGTAAGACATTATTTTTTTCATAACAGAAGTGTAAATTCCATTTACATGAT
>NW_018404202.1:374441-378279 GCF_002113885.1 Mizuhopecten yessoensis
TTTACATGATCCCCCCACTTTGCATTCGAATTAAAAGTTACCCCTAAATGTTTATGACAATCTGTAAAATTTAAGACTTTCCCATCAAATTATAAATCTAAGTCTTTTTCGATATCGATTAAATTCGAAATAAACAATTCATCTGGGTTTTTTCAGGATTAAAATTAACCAACCAGGTTTTTGACCAAGGATTTAAGATCTCTAGGTCTCTATTTAAAGATTCTTAATTTTTTTTTAGACAAGATGAAGATGACTTAAGCAGTGATGTATCGTCTGCAAAACGACGAGACGTTGATTCAAAAATATCTTATATGTCATTAATAAATATAAGAAATAAAAGTGGGCCAATAATAGAGCCTTGTGGAACCCCTGTCTCAATTAGACCTACAGAAGAATATGAACTGTTTAAAAATACCTTTTGGTGTCTCTGAGACAAATAATTTTCTAACCACATAAGCAATTCACCTGAAATCCCGTACGATTTTAACTTCACTACAAGACCTCTATGACAAACCCTATCAAAAACTTTAGATATGTCACAGAATACAACACACGTATGTTAATAGTAAATAGTTTCCCCGTGTGATACTGTAAAGTTTGAAAACCCATCCAATATCAGAATAACTACAGACGACAGTTATACACAATTAATTCCCTGTCTACATATACAATTTAAGTTCAAGAAATTTATTAATTGTTTTTAACAATGTAGCTTCTTATTCAAAATGTTCATTATAAAAAAGTGTGATAATACTTCATATCTGAAAGACCAAAATTCCACACAATCCTTGTCTGTGGTAGTTTTGGTCAATAGGACGCTTCTTTGCATAAAATCCACATACATACAATAGGTTATGTAGTATAAAAATAGACTCCGGATACAAGGGGTACTGGCACTTAGTTCATAGTTGTGCTACTTGTACTACAAGTGACATGTAATAACGGTCAAAATTAAGTAGACCCCCTTTTTACTGGACAAGATTTGACAGTCGGCGACCGTTTCGACTGACAAACATTTTGTGAACCTGATCAAATGAACATGAAAAGACCATAATTTTTTTGAAACTGCTGGGTGTAAGTAGTTAAATACTTTGACAGGGGGATGACCATTGATTTCATACTGCTGAGAGATGTCAGGTGTTGACGCTGATTACATGGAGATTCAGTGTTGTCTATATTTTAATGTAAAGGAAAATAGATTTATGGAATTATTCCCAAAATTTTATTTGTCATGGATAAAAATATTAAGAATTATCAAAATATTTGCACCAATAGCTCCCGAAAAACTTAGACTGATAAAGACACCAAACCTCATCCATTTATCAAGATGTCTGATTTTTTTATTGGATCAATTTGTATTTTGGCACATCGAAGGAAATCTAATTTCTGGATGTGTATGTCACGGAGGACAAACGCCAAATCTAGGGAATTTATCGGATAGTTTTCCTGGTCATAACTATACAGACATTTGGAGTACCGAATGGCCTTTTTTTCGTGAGAACTAGCACACACACTCCTACAATCATCAAAAACAAACTTTCACATATATAAGTATTTACAATATGAAACAAAACTTCCCAGCGACAGAAGCTTGACCTTCACAGAATGCGCCACAGGGAGGCGCCCTCTGTTCCACAAGTTGGCTGTTCTTGTTGTACAGGGGTGGGATGGGACGGTCTACAGACACTCCCGATAGCATGTACTTCTTTCTTCAATATTGGTATTACACAGCTGTGTAAAGTATATCGCTTATTCATTGAAGCGACGATCGTTTTGTCTCCACTTTCAATATCTAGTTCGCTCGGTATTGAGTCATGAAGATCGAACAAGTCAATTCACAGTGTCAGTCGCAGTTAAAATCTCAGGACTTAGCATTTGTGTTTGGATAACCAATTAATACACAGAACTTTTATGATATATTAATATACTAATTCACTTTTCCGTCTTTTGTATAGGTTCATTGTTTCGCTAATAGATAGGTTCATTTTTCGCTAATAAATAGGTATTATGACTGTTACCACTACGACATTGCTATGTCAATGAGTTATGATTCAGCTATAGCTATAGCGGGCATTGGTCGAAGAGTTACCGTAATTGTTTATTTGTTTTTACGTGTGAGTTCGTTTTTGACAGTTTCAGTAGTTTAAGGTCAGAATATCTCTCGCAAGTATGTTGTGCTTTGGTAAGAAGGCCGAAGTTTTCCTCTGCAATTCGTTCCTGGTCATATAAACGCTTCACAATCACCCTCTACTACTTATTTTAGGATTGCTGATTTGGTATGGATCAAAGTGTGGAAGGTAGATAGCATTATCCGCTACTGTGGAGCGGTATAAAGATTAATTTCAATCTGGCAAGTAAAAACTTGAAGTTCTGCTAAAAAAACATTATAAGAACCTTTTAGGGTTCAAAATAGTATGTTAGACACTATAGATCAATTGTTGTTAAATAATTGAGATAAATTAAAAGTTTGTGTCGTGGCCCTTCCACGGCAAATAGTGGAGATATTTGACCGGGAGTTAAAGAATCTTGGCTATGGTAGTGTTTGGTACGAATATTTGTATTACATGCTGTGCTAAACATGCCTGCTATACAAGGACCAGTGAGGATTGGACTACCATAGTCAGATCATTAGCTAAACAAAATTTGAGATAAAATCCTTATAACACGAAAAAATTCTTCAGATATATTTCAAATTGTGTCAGAGTCACAGAGGTCGATCATATCAACATTCTTTCCAAAACAGATTACACGGGTGACGTAGACTGTAATTGATGGTGACAGCCCTTCTCAGTCGTGTGTAGGCGAGGGCTGACTTCCTCCTCCACAGGAAATGTGTGTCCTTGATTTACATGAGCGCGACCCCTTTTTCACAAATTTGCTTAGGGAATAAACATACGCAATTCTCCCGGCCACGTGTTACTACGGCCTACGATATAGTGCACGTGGTCACACAAGTCGTGAAGTATTTTGGTTTGTAACGACGTATCAACATTAGAAACACAGGTGCCCACTCAGAGAGAGAGTGGAGGGGTCCTAAGTGTTCCCTATCGCTGCAAGTATTACAGAAACAGACCAGGGCTATCTTTGACTGTATCAGCTAAGCTATTTATTTAATGATAATTAACAACTGGAAATTACTTAGGTAAACAACAACAGGCTCATCATTTCCGTTTTAAATTTTAAGACTTCTTCAACCTCTTGTAGTTATAACTGTAAACAGTATCAGGAAGTCATATCTCGTAGTTTTCTCTGTAAATACAAAATTAAGAAATGCAAATGAAAAATGGGCATCGATTCATTTAATCTATTTTAGCTGTATGGAGGCGTTGAATTTAGTGGAAAACAGCAAGTGAAGGGCAGAACACTTTTCAGTTTTCCAACTCCCCCAACAGTTGTACATTATACTTCGGCACAAACCAGTAGGAACACTTTCTCCTTCTAAGTACATATGTTAATGTCTTGTTACTTCCACTTTGTGGTTAATATCACTTCATCTAAACCTCGAAGACACTTTAGTGCCGTCCTCTGAGGGTAATGTATCCTCATTTTAACTCTGAGGGTAGTGTATCCTCATCTTAACTCTGAGAGTAGTGTATCCTCATCTTAACTCTGAGGGTAGTATATCCTCATCTTAACTCTGAGGGTAGTGTATCCTCATATTAACTCTGAGGGTAGTGTATCCTCATATTAACTCCGAGGGTAGTTTATCCTCATCTTAACTCTGAGAGTAGTATATCCTCATCTTAACTCTGAGAGTAGTGTATCCTCATATTAACTCTGAGGGTAGTTTATCCTCATCTTAACTCTGAGAGTAGTGTATCCTCATCTTAACTCTGAG
>NW_018404202.1:385165-412690 GCF_002113885.1 Mizuhopecten yessoensis
GGTAAATATACCGGTCATTGTTAATGTGGTAAATATACCGGTCATTGTTAATGTGGTAAATATACCGGTCATTGTTAATGTGGTAAATATACCGGTCATTGTTAATGTGGTAAATAAACTGGTCATTGTTAAAGTGGTAAATTTACCGGTCATTGCTAATGGGGTAAATATACCGGTCATTGTTAATGTGGTAAATATACTGGTCATTGTTAAAGTGGTAAATATACCGGTCATTGCTAATGGGGTAAATATACCGGTCATTGTTAATGTGGTAAATATACTGGTCATTGTTAAAGTGGTAAATATACCAGTCTTTGTTAATGTGGTAAATATACCAGTCATTGTTAGGGGGTAAATATAAACCGGTCATTGTTAATGTGGTAAATATACCAGTCATTGTTTATGTGGTAAATATACCGGGCATTGTTAATGTGGTAAATATACCGGTCATTGTTAATGTGGTAAATATACCGGTCATTGTTAATGTGGTAAATATACCGGTCATTGTTAATGTGGTAAATATACCGGTCATTGTTAATGTGGTAAATATTCCGGTCATTGTTAATGTGGTAAATATATCGGTCACTGTTAATGTGGTAAATATACCGGTCATTGTTAATGTGATAAATATACCGGTCATTGTTAATGTGGTAAATATACCGGTCATGTCAAATTATGAAATTAGGGTCGAGTCAAAAAGGTTGACACTTGATAAAGGACACATATGTGACGTTGTCTGTTTGAACCCAAACATAGGGTTAATGATATTGTTTAATGTTTTGTTCATAGGGCGTAGCTAGCCCTTGCTCGGAGTGGATTCATTTACGAGCGGGTCTAATGCAGGGCCCTGGTAGGGGACCAGAGGGCTCGGAAGCCCCCGTTGGGAAATACATGATATACATGTACATGTATAGTTTGTAATATGTTCATGTCTCTTAAGTATTTTCCAGAATGCAAATAGCATGAAGTAATTTCCAGAATAAGACATTCTACACATTACCCATGGATAGACAGAGACAGTGTTATTGTTTTTTCTACAGTTTTGTGGATCCACCTGCAAACCAACGCACGGGCAGTATACGGGCCTGAAAGTTCCTGTGGTGTGCTTTTTGTTTGAAACTTGATGGATCATCCATGTCGCATCCTCTATAGAAGCGAAGATTTATATGGGCCGACAATGTTACTGTTTCCCTGTACGAGTTATCTCCCTGGACCTGTCTGTGAAAGGGTAAAACTCGTAGCAAACGCCCTATTTAATTCGGATGTCCAGTCTCATAATTACCCACTCTGTCTCCCCCTCCCTTTAAGGATAAGAGTTCCGTAAAACCTGCATTAAACGTATTTTTCTCTCTCTCTCTCTCTCTCTCTCTCTCTCTCTCTCTCTCTCTCTCTCTCTCTCTCTCTCTCCCAATATTTTTTTATTATATGTAGATATTTCATAATTTGTTTTACATTTTGTAATAAATTATACAATGCTAAACGAAATTTAATCTACCTAAAGATAATTTCATTTCCTATATATATCCTATCGTCTCTATTCTACGATTTTCGTTGTTTTTTATTTTGGAAGTACATTTTTTCTGAATAGTTTGGAAAGATAAACATGAAAAATCTCAGTGATGAGATGAACGTACTAAAGACGTGACGGTGTTTTTGATTATTTTTTTCTTTTTATATAATGTACATTGTACTTGTATATATATTATATACATATACCAAACATCAGTGAGGACTTCATGAAATCGTCAGATATGAAAGTGTATCCGTAAAATACGGAGATATAGACAGATAAATCAGGGTTTTTTTAATTATACCATGATACATAAAGAATTTAGAGGATGTCCGTAAATCAAGGGGTCGTATTCACGGAAACGTTCTCATGCTCAAACCTAGATTCTGTGCTCAAGCCCAATATCTTGTTCTGGTGATAATTGTAAAATAAATATTTTGTCAATGATTTGGAAGAATTATGGAGTCTTAAAGCCGAAGTATATTTTCAATGTTAACATTTGACTTTTTTGGGCGTGTCACATTATTTAAGTGAGTAACAGAGATGGTTTGAGCACAGAATCCATGTTTGAGCATGATAGCGGTTTCATTAATACGGGTCGAGGTATCGGTAATATAAGCAAAGTCTCACTTCAATCTATGACCTGTTAAAAACGATGGTTACAAAAATATAATATAAACACGAAAATCAATTTGAAGATTTTTATTGATCACATGATTGTTACTACACAAATTCGCAAAAGCAAAACTGACAAAATGATCAGAATTATGCATCTTGGTAATTTTACAGAACCTGTTGGTCAGTTTGACCGAGTGTATAACTGACCACGACAGCACCATCAGACCATGACATTAGCGGTCATTGCAGAATCAATCCATTTTGATATGCCAAAATACTAAGCATGGCATAAACGTACGAGGTACCGATAGCTTTCAAGATGTGACAGAGTTAGAAACTTTCGAAATGATAGCCGTAATCAGCGTGGAACACACCGGTGGTTTGAGCTGACCTATACGTTGAGTATTTTACAAATTTTCTCAAAACACTAATAAACAGTTAAGATCGACATCGTTCTAACTTGCTAAAGTAATAAATACCAGGAACATCTACATAAGGTGAACCGACTTCGAATTGACCAATATGCTAATTAGTCAACTTTCCAGCTCCACAACTACTCAAATCACCTAATGGCCGACAGAAACATGTTAGCAACTGAACAATCAAACAAACACCATCGAAATTCATTAATTAGACCACTGCTGGACAATACTAGCTAAGTTATGAATGGCCAATTTATCAGGTATCGGTTCAGTTCTTCACCAAACCACTAGTGGCCAAGATCCACAGAATTACAATTCAATTTAACAAATATAAGGTACAACGTAACATTGGTCAAACACCATTCCAATCGGATCGGATTGTGACCCCAAAAAACTCAGACAACAAAATCGAGTCTTTGACGTCAATCTCAAACTTCTATTCCATCACCGACCGCAATCCACATTCTTCTCTTTGAACGGCGAAACGAGTCTGCAATAAAATAAATAAATAACAAAATGTCATGTAAACGTAATGCACAATCTGTCCGTTCTCGACTGCAGAAAATGTTGTCATGCATTGTAGTTTTGAAAATTAATTAAAAATATATGTATGAAATTTATTATTCAAAATCAAAACAATCTATCTCGTTATTTATTTTTTATTTTTGGGAGGAACCTACCTAGCGAGAACGAGGAAACTTACCTCGTCATGGAGGAGTAGCTAGTGAGGTACCAAGGGACATGGTATCTAGAGAGGGATATGGTACCAACTTAGCTAGAGACATGGTATCTAGATAGGGATATGGTACCAACTTAGCTAGGGTACCATATCCCTCTCGTTATTTATTTTTTATTTTTGGGAGGAACCTACCTAGCGAGAACGAGAAAACTTACCTCGTCATGGAGGAGTAGCTAGTGAGGTACCAAGGGACATGGTATCTAGAGAGGGATATGGTACCAACTTAGCTAGGGACATGGTATCTAGAGAGGGATATGGTACCAACTTAGCTAGGGACATGGTATCTAGAGAGGGATATGGTACCAACTTAGCTAGGGACCTAGAGAGGGATATAACACCAATAAAGCGATGGACTAAGTACCTGTAGAGTACATACCTAGCGAGGGACAGGGTACCAGTAGTTGATATGACGCTGTATGCATAGTGGGAACAACACCATATGCTCCTCCTCAAAATGCTGGACGAGCTTCCTCTTCCAGTACAGGTCATTCCATGGCAGCTCTTTGTTCAGTACCACGGACAAATCTAGTCCATAGTAAAACAACATCATGGCGTTTGACCTTTTTGCGAAATTTGCCTTGTCTTTCTTACGAGTACCGGAGCGCTTCCACAATGATCTCCTTTTAACCTGACACGGGGCAGTACCGCAGTGACGGCAGAGGGAAGGACCTGCACAAACAAATATTTAATATATCATGACAAATTTTCGAAATCCAGGGTTTAAGTTTTCGACACACAAAACATCACTTTCTATGCATCCTGAGATTTTATCAGAATGGAATCGGGGACTAACAGTTACCTATCTGACTGGTTCCAGACACCCAAGTCTAACCAATTAAATGGCTTATAGAAGGTGGTTCCCGTTCTTTAAACAATACCAAAGAGCTACTCTGAGATGAACGTCTGTCAAGATTGCAATTACACTGTACGTTACCAAACAATTTGCTTTAACATTTAATCTTAACATTGCTCTGAGTGGTTTCCAAGCTAGCAAACGTGCAATTCCGTTAAGGTAGTTTTTACGTCACTAGATTCATAAAAACGTACATTAATTTTCGAAAACTTCTTAATTACAAGGTAAACAAAACACTAGAACTGAAAGTGAGAAAACTGATACGTGCATTAGACTGTTGCTTTATTCAATATTTTAACCTTCGCTGGTTACTTACGAGCTCTCCATTCTTGGAACATTGACACGGCGGCTGCCCATTTATCTTTGACGATTTGTCCGATCGACGGCGCATAGCCCAACAGCAGGGTAAGAAGCACACACAGCAGGTTATAGAATCCCTCATTTCCAATTCGCTAAAATAAATTAAGTCATAATTATTTTAGGGAATAGTACTATAATACAAACATTCAATGTTCAAGACCCGCACGATACGGACAATGGAAATGAAAGCCGTTTTTGTCACGTAACTGGAGGCTAATAATATTGCGAAATACAAACAAGAAAATCATTTGAAACGAAATGCACACGCGTAAAATATACAAAGTATTTAATAAATTGATGAGAAGTAGAATCAGTTAAACATCATCACAAGCATAAGCTTACTTAACTATTAGGAAAATAAAAACTGTTGACGTGTTCATGATAGTCATTAACATTAAAAATATGTAATCCTTACCCATGTCAGATCGGTAACCGTTGGACAGACTTTCTCAATTTCACTTGCGGTGAAATAATAAAACAATCTTTTGGCATATCCTGGCTCGGACTCCACGCTAGAGAGAAAAAATTATAAAGTTAAGAGAAAAAAATTCTAAATATTCAATGGCAACACAATCGTAAACTTGAAAAGGTTATTGACGTTCATTTGAGCTCCGCGAGATCTTTCCTTAACGTCAAGTAAAAATATAACATACATGATCCAATCTTACCATGTCTGGTCCAAACTTACCACGTAAGGTCCCTATATACTGCAGGCCCTTGGTGCATGGCGCGCATAATTACCACAAATAGCAAGAATAATCTGATATTCATTGTGGTAATCGAAGAATTAAACAAAAGAGGTAAATATCAGGGGAGAGACTGATCATCTCCGCCTTCGCCGATTGCTAAGCAGCTTATCAACAAGTATGTGACGTCACAAGTGGGTATCTCAATTTTACCGATTATGACGTCATACTATTGTCTTTTATTTAATAAGTGCAAGCGGTTACACGTTGGTGACAATGTTTATGGTACCAAAATGTCTTCTGTTATGAATCGAACCCTGGACTAGCGGCAGTGAGCGCTTCCAGTAGGAGTCGAATTCGGGACTAATAGCGACAGGATATGCTGACCTTAGAATTCCACTAAAATTCTAACACAGGACAAGCGACACTTGGGCCCGTATTCATGAAACCGTTCTCATTTTCAAGCATTAACTATGTGATCAAACCAGTTTTCCTGTTAATTCACTTATTAGTCATGTCAAACGATCAAACAGTCAAATTAAAATTTGGACACGATATATGGCCTTCAATTTTTGTTCCAAATCAGTGAAAAAATAAGATTTCTCTTATTAATCTATTACCGGAACAAGAAATTAGGCTTCAGCACAAAATTCATGCTTGAGCATGAAAACGGTTTAAAAAAATACGGCCCACGGTTAGTGTTTCCGTCAGAAATTGAAGACACAACGAAAATAGAGTACATGTACTTATGCAATGTAGTCGGGATCAAATATGTGTGTTCCTAAAATATTGTTCTATTATGAGTTGAAATCTGGACAAGTGACACAGGTCTTACTCAGTGTGTCGAACCCATGCGCAAATTGAAATAAAAACAGCAGCACATTTGAGTTTCACATATATATATGCAGTTATCTCCCTTTGACCTGGTCGCCGGTAACCCTACCCAACTGCATTGCACGTGCCTTATGGAACCATCATAAAATGAGACCTAAGTTAATTTCCTCACGATGTCCTGTAAGGGTGGATGTGTTCGAAAAGTAACCACCCATACATTTAAATTTGACCCCTGTTGACGGTCAATTTCATTTTGCTTAGCACTAATTAAAAAATAAAATTGAATTCATATTCTGATAGGGCGTCTTAATTTCCGTCCACTCGTTCGCCCATCTTTTTTTTGGCTGACCCGATAAAACGTTTTAGGATTCCTACCGCGTTTTGGATTCACCAACCGTTACTTGACTCATATACTGTATGGAGTAGACTGAATGATATTTGTTTTGCAAATAGCCAACACTTTTAAAGCTTCTACAGATTAAAGTTTTCATAAACACGAGCCAAAGCAATCGGGAACCGTCGGCACTTTCCGTAAACGCCCATTTTCTTGTTTACGGAACGTGCCGACGGTTGCTAATTGAAGCGAAAGGTGTAGCATCCTTCATACGGGAATATAGTTATTTGAGAAGGAACCCTTATACGGAAAACGTGGAAAGGGATCATATGTATGTCGCCAGTGTTTGGTAACATTGCACGTTAAGTATCTATGAATAATGAACCATTTCACCTTTCTTAGACATTAAACTTTGACATATCTTCCAAAATTTATGAGTCTATGAAATAACGAAAACATTGATGTTTAACGGAATGCTTAGAAACCCGTACATGGTTTTAGAAGTTTATTTCCACGTCCATGAAAAAGTATATGACTTTTTGGGTTATACAATTTTGTGTGCACTGCATTTTCTATTATAAATTATACGGAGTCAAGTTGGAATGAACCCGAAAGAAACATTTAATCTCTCTCTCTCTCTCTCTCTCTCTTTCTCTCTCTCTCTCTCTCTCTCTCTCTCTCTCTCTCTCTCACTCACGCACAATCTCTTCCTTAAAACTGGTACATTGAACAAAAAATTTCCACTCAGAAGTGACCTCACTAAGTAGGTAATCAGGCCAATCAGAAGTGACCTCGCTAAGTAGGTAATCAGGCCAATCAGAAGTGACCTCACTAAGTAGGTAATCAGGCCAATCAGAAGTGACCTAACTAAGAAGGTAATCAGGCCAATCAGAAGTGACCTCACTAAGTAGGTAATCAGGCCAATCAGAAGTGACCTCACTAAGTAGATAATCAGGCCAATCAGAAGTGACCTCACTAAGTAGGTACATCCTATAACAGTATCCGATAAGATATGTCCGTGAAATCGCACATGTACGTGTAACAATCTACAGTCGCTTCACGACAAAAAGGACGTATCGGTCCAATCAGAGATCTTTTTTTGTTTTGTTTGATACTTTGATTACACATCAGCGCAAAGTAGGACACTTCAGTACTGATAGGAAAAACGTACAGATTTATGTAACATAAAATTGATCTACAAAGGTGTACAGTTCTTATAACATTAATTATTATAATTCAACATTATTCTTACTGTCAATCAATTCAAAGAAACATATTTCAGTGCGTTCTGAACAATTCTATTTTAATTGTGTTTTGAATGGTAAAGTTAAACATAAAAAAAAAAAGATTGAAAAGGNAAAAAAAAAAAAAAAAAAAAAAAAAAAAAAAAAAAAAATTGAAAAAGAAAGTAAGGTGGTAGGTAACTCTTGATCTGTTTTATTCTATATCAGGTTTACCTACTAGAGTTTAATCCCTCCCGAGTACCGCTACTAATCCCTGTACTTATCGGTACCAGTCCTGATTACTGCTCAGATCAACGGGCTACCGACTATCTTCAATAAGATTCATCAGCTTGGAAATATGTGATATCAAAGTTTTACTTTCTTCACAAACAATGTATACGTTTTTAACGTGTCGCAACGTTTCAAGACCGACTGGTCCCTTTGTCAAGCTATTTGTCTACCGACTATTTCACGAAAACCATTATTTTAATTGATAAAGATGGTTTTATAGACTGTGTAGTAGAACGGAGATTGTAGCACGAACGAAGCACGGTCTCTTCATCCCCAATAGTATATAGCTACCACAGGGGACAGTAGTACGATCCCGGCCTCACCCAAATAGTATATAGCTACCAAACGAGACAGAAGCGCGAAATTTGCATCCCCAATAGTATTTAGCTACCACAGGGGACAGTAGCATGATCCTTGTTTCCCCAATAGTATATATCTATCACAGGGGACAGTAGCATGATCACTGCCTCCCCTATATAGTATATAGCTATCACAGGGTACCATATCATTCTCCTTGCCCCCTATATAGTATATACCTATCATAGGGGACCGTATTAATATCCTTGCCTCTCCTATACAGTATATAGTTATCACAGGGGACCGTTTCACTATCCGTGCCTTTCTATATCGTTTATAGCTATCAAGGGGGACCGTATCATTATCCTTGCCTCCCATGTATAGTGTATAGCTATCACAGGGGACCGTATCACTCTCCTTGCCTCCCCTATATAGTATATAGCTATCAAAGGGTACCATATCATTCTCCTTGCCCCCTATACAGTATAAAGCTATCACAGGGGACCGTATTACTCTCATTGCCTCCCCTATATAGGATATAACTATCACAGGAGACCGTTTCACTATCCTTGCCTTTTTATATGGTTTATAGCTATCAAAGGGGACCGTATAATTCTCCTTGCCTCCCCTATATAGTATATAGCTATCGGAAGGGGGCGTATCACTCTCATTGCCTCCCCCATATAGGATATAACTATCACAGGGGACCGTTTCACTATCCTTGCCTTTTTATATCGTTTATAGCTATCAAAGGGGACCGTATCATTTTCCCTGCATCCCCTATATAGTATATACATTGTAGATATCACAGGGGACCGTATCACTACCGTTGCCTCCCCTATACAGTGTAGCTATCACAGACGACCGTATCACTATCGTTGCCCCCGCCCACTATATAGTTTAAAGTTATCACAGGGAACCGTATCACTATATATCCTTGCCTCTCCTATATAGTTTATAATTATCACAGGGAACCGTATCACTATCCTTACCTCTCCTATAGAGTTTATAGCTATCACAGGGGACAGTATCATTATCCTTGCCTCCCCAATACAGTTTATAGCTATCACACTGTGACAGGGGACCGTATCTATATAGTATATAGCTATCACATGGGACCGTATCACTCTCCTTGCCTCTCGTATATAGTATATAGCTTTCAAAGGGGACCGTATCACTCTCCTTGCCTCCCCTATATAGTATATACAGTGTAGCTATCAAAGGGACCGCATCACTATCCTTGCAACCCCTATATAGTATATAGTTATCACAGGGGACCGTATCACTCTCCTTGCCACCCTAATACAGTATATACAATGTAGCTATCACAGGGGACCGTATCACTATCCTTGCCTCCCTAATACAGTATATACAGTGTAGCTATCACAGGGGACCGTATCACTATCCTTGCCTCCCCAATACAGTATATGCAATGTAGCTATCACAGGGGACCGTATCACTATCCTTGCCTCCCCAATACAGTATATGCAATGTAGCTATCACAGGGGACCGTATCACTATCCTTGCCTCCCCAATACAGTATATGCAATGTAGCTATCACAGGGGACTGTAGCACGAGCACGGCGACAGAACACCGACTTCCGTCAGTGAGATGAAATCCACATGGGTGGAACCCGTCAACCAACCAACCAACCAACCTGTAGCACGATCACGAGAATCACGATCATAATACTTGTGCATAATTTGAGTATCACAATTTAAGACCCTGATGATTTACTTCAGAACAAATTTAAAGGTATGTTCAAATCTTAATTAGAAGGATAGAATAAGAAGAATTGGTGTACTAATATCGTTGGTAAAATACTGGAGAATACAAAACTGACATCTTAGGCAATTCTGTCGTAGTGGAATATTTGATTCAACAAAGTGAAGGAAATTTTCAACAAATGCGTATGGAACAATTTAAAGAGTTGGAGAGGAAAATATATAATTGTTTATGGAAAAATGGGCCAGATCGTGGTAAACGAAGTGTACAGGTGATCATGCCCAATGGAGGTTTATTGATACGTGACGTCGAATCGCACGTAGACGTTTTGAATTGTCATCGATTCAATGATTTTTATCCTCAGTAGACGCCGACAGGAGAGATTTCCGAAACTGTTTTAAGGCTTAACCGGTGGGTTGTCTGGGCTGCAAAGGAATTCTTCCATAAACCATAAAACACAATATTGAAATCCTGGCTAAAATTAAGAGAAGAAAATCGGTACAGGATGTTATGCGGATACCGGTATACGAGAAGGAGAAATTGTTTTCTGTTTTCCCTGCACTTAGTGTGAATTTCAGTAAAATACTTTAAATCCATTTTTTACGGAAATGTTAACCTCGAAAAGGCAAAAAGGCGTCCAAAAGTGTGTCCGTGATCTCCGCCTGTGACGAAGGTTAGTACCCTTGATATATGTAATATATTATATCCCTTCAAATAATTCACCTGCATTTTATTGAGCAACAATATGCTCCAAACCAGAGGCTAGTCGCCATAACAGAGAGAACGTTTGAGAAAACAAAATCTAGTACCACTCAAATACAACTGAGCGAAGGGAGATAACCCTTGCACTGTGTCCACCTGAATGTCTCATAGTCAGGTGAAGATCAGAGACGTATATATTACATACATATTAAATATGTACGTCTCTGCTTTGATTAATTTACTTTATGTAAAACATCAGCACTCTTTACAGTATATCACTACACTGTACCGTGATGAGGTTTTCGTTGTCGTTTACACAGAAGCTAGACTCTAATATTAAATTCTCTTAATCACCTTATTGTGAAACCATACAAATATTCCTTTGATAAGGAATGATATTTACATTACTGAAAAAAAGTATAGGAAAAATCCAATAAGTCTATAGCTAGATGTGTTTTGGACACGAGCTTACACTTTTTGTCGGTTGTCTAGTCGAGAGGTCAGTTCGAATTCGTGGCTGTCAATGTGGGTGTCACCAATCTCTGGACGATGACCAACGGCTATGTGATGTGTCCATTGACATTTTTTGTAAGGGTCACGCCCCCGGCAACATAGCTGCAAATTGCAATACTTCATCAAGATTGACATATACCACATTAGCTGTCTGTCCGTAATGGCTTGTTACTTAATTGAGCACACTTGACCACTTAGTAATACATGATGTATCAATCTGGGCCGATCATCAACAGTAACAAAAAAGTACTATCAAAAATCAGTACACGGAGCACTGTTGGTTTCAGAAAACTTATATAAAAATTTGTATTGAAGTATTCGGGATGCGATTTGTTTGATTATTTTTAGACAAGTTCTGTTGGCGCTTTTGGGATAATCTCTGTTTTAAGTGTTGTGAGCTTTGTTGGGTTATTACAAAGAGCCCTGGTGATATATTTGTTGATATGAACTTGAGATGAGCTATGCTTACGTATTTGGAAACAAGTATTTATAATTTACGCTCTTATTAAATATGGCCCAATGAGCTCTGTTGGATTATTTGAGATGGCCTCTGCTTCTGTTTATATGCAATCATTACTAAAAAAAAACACCGTCGCTATTTCCGTCGCACAAGGATATAGACTATTTCTCATTAAGATCCTGATGACGACCACAAACCTTGTCCAGTCTTCAGAACTCTGCGTCTCTCGAAATACTGTTTTGTAAGTTTGCTTGTTTACATTACAAATCATGATATTCGGAGCTAGCCCGTCAACATTGAATCAAAGGTGACTTGTTCTACTCCGAAAGTTGAGCAAGCAGGATTATTAATATTAATTAAAAAAAAATCTTGACCGCAGAATCATAACTACCACACCTATCGTACAGCTTAGTAAGTCGGCCATGTTGGTCAAGTTGTAGGTAAAGATCAAGGAAGCTGACTGACGGAGAACGTTCTGTCCTCGATTTTAAGATCATGATTGTAAAGACTACACACCAATGACATATCTGAACATAAATTGGAGGACTTGGCAAGATTTCGTTACCTGTCTTTATTTCTGCCTCGTATGAACACAGAGCCGAGTCAGCCAAGAGAGGGACACGGTTTATCCCCGTGAGTTTGTCAACAGACTGCAGAAAAAACCACTGAAGTTATTAAAACTATTATCAACTACATATTTAGACATTCTTTTCTATAAATATTTGATATCTGCCTTTTTGAGCCTTTCTCTAATATGTTTCAAAATATTTTACAAACTCTGTTTGCCTTTCTTGGAACAGAAATTTCTCATAATAAGGGACCAAAGGCGTTCCTTCTGTTTGGTTCGAGATATGATAGTGCTCACAGTGGGAAAGTGAAATGTTCTGATAGCAGAAATAGTTTTAAGGAAGGAATATTCCAGATTAACCAAAAGACTTATATGAGCTCTTAAAATTCACGGTTAGTTTATACAATTTAAGGAGAGACAGTGTCACGATACGATTGTTACTCCGGTTAAATGGAACTTAAAATTGCTTGCAACATGAATTTCATTACAAACGAGGCAAGTGTCCGTCTCCTTATCAATAACTGACATTCCGAGAGGATATAATACAGAAATGTGCTTAGTATTATTTCGGTACAGTAGAAAATGTATGAGAAAGGTTTAGCACATTTTATTTTATTTATTTGCTTATTTATTTTGTTGTAGTTTGTTTATTTAGATCGGAAAATGTATGAGTAAGGTAAAAACCATGAAGTTTATTTTTTAACTTTATCTTATTTATCTATAATATTGGTTAACTTGATGGCTGATCTCTTTTAAACAGGTAGTATTTTAATGTTATATCATTAACGTTGGTTATTTTCAATCAGTACACAATACAAACATAAAATGTGTGATTTTAATAAACAAAATTTATTTCAGAAATGCAAATATATGTATTTAACTAATGCCAACTGGTATGCCATATCCGATTCCAACTGAGGCAGGTCTGTGTATGAATATACGTTGTATTTACCAGTAGGGTCGATAGAATGTAAATTGTATACATTATAAGTGAGCGATGACTGATTTGTTACTCCGTGTATTGATTCTGTCTGGTAGAAATAAAAACAACAGACACACAAACATCTCACTTTGATTTATTGACGGCTTCTCTCAGGTCATTAGGTACAATAGAGGTGCGACACGTGCGTGGACAGAAACGGCGGGAAAATGTACAAAATGGCGGCTATAAAAAACACGAAATATATACAATATATTATAATTACAAGGAGATTATGTACAGAATGTCTTAATTACGTCACTCTCTAGGTTTGTACAAATCAAGTCACTACATCCAATATAAACACAACGACAGCATGATATAGACAATGGGAATATATATACACAGTGTATGGTGCTCCTATTGTATTCTTGGTTGCTATCCGTCGCTACTGTTGGTGTGGTTCAGATACAAACTTTCTGTTGTATATATGTCGTCCACGTTCATGGTAACCATGCCAATAACAATAAGACCAGGGAAGATATTTGTATTCGAGTTGTATCAACACATTATTGCTACTTTGAGATTTTGAACTTCATATGTGTAAACGTTGTTGTGTATACCATTTTGTTATAGCCACTACCCACTATTTATATAGGTATGTTTATGTTTACTCTTAAATATGCCTTTAAGTTATGATCGTTGTATAGTAAACATACATTATACATTTTCTCCAGATTTTTAGGTGTAAGGAAAAGTGATATTACCATATAGCAAACGTTCACAAGGCATGACAATATCTCGGCAAGCTACACAGTTAAATTAGCAACAGCAACAGAACATATTGAAACGTTTTCTACATATATTTGTACTCTACAACTAAGTCATTCTGTTGCTAGTTAACACAGTACAAAAGTCCATCAAACGACTTTTGATTAAAAACGACAAATGGGTTTTTTCTCGTGGTTAAAATGATTTCATGAGAAACTTACAATACAAATGTGTAATGATAAATTATAAATAGATATACAGGGAACTTATAAGCAGGGAGAAAGGATTTCACTTGTCTTCTCGCTCACTCTAGTGTGTGTAAAACGTCAATTGTGGTATAAATCTTATTGTATCCCGATATGGCTTTAGATGATCCCTGAAAAGGCAGGAATGTACCACAGAACCCAAGACTATCTACGTTTACATACACGCCACATGCCAAAGGAGAATCGTGAATACTTAGGTAAATTCTTATCATTCTAAAACCTGTTAATATATTTAACGTAAATATCATCCTGTAAAATATTGATTTTAATTAGTTTTATATTAATTATTCACGGAGCTCTGAAATATTTCCTCGTCTCCAGCCTGTGGCGAATTAGACACGCCATTCCCATTCATTTCCGTAGCACCCTCGCTGAAATTAGCTTCCATTTTGCCATTGTTTTGGTCTGTTCCGGATAAGATGTTGGCCTGGTTTGGATTTGTTTCTACCATTTCCTGTTCCTGTTGCAGCTGAACCAGTGGGTTATCTATCCCTGTGGTGGCTCCTGACCCATTCTCCAATCCGCCTTTTTCCATCATTGTGATGTTGGCAGATTTGTGTCTGAAAAGATACGAACCAGCCTTTGATTTAGGAAATGTGCTCCATTTGTTTTAAAGATGGGTTCACTATGATGTTTTTAGTTATAATTAATGTTTTGCTTTTCCTGTTGTCACCATGTGTTATAAAATACGAAGAGTAACATTTAAGAGGCAATCCCATTGCATTTTGCTCGCCGAAATCCCATCTATGTGTGTTGTAATATATATATGTGTGATTAGGTTATCAGGATATAGAATGAACTTACTGTCGAAGTATGAACCAGGGTTACGAGTGTAGAGACGGTACATCGTTAACAATCGCGTTATCTTGTAAAGGTACATGTTAACAATCGCGTTATCTTGTAAAGGTACATGTTAACAATCGCGTTATCTTGTATAGGTACATGTTAATTATCGCGTTATCTTGTATAGGTACATGTTAACAATCGCGTTATCTTGTATAGGTACATGTTAACAATCGCGTTATCTTGTATAGGTACATGTTAACAACCGCGTTATCTTGTATAGGTACATCGTTAACAACCGCGTTATCTTGTATAGGTACATGTTAACAATCGTGTTATCTTGAATAGGTACATGTTAACAATCGTGTGATCTTGTATAGGTACATGTTAACAATCGCGTTATCTTGTAAAGGTACATGTTAACAATCGCGTTATCTTGTAAAGGTACATGTTAACAATCGCGTTATCTTGTATAGGTACCTGTTAACAATCGCGTTATCTTGTATAGGTACATGTTAATTATCGCGTTATCTTGTATAGGTACATGTTAACAACCGCGTTATCTTGTATAGGTACATCGTTAACAACAGCGTTATCTTGTATAGGTACATGTTAACAATCGCGTTATCTTGTAAAGGTACATGTTAACAATCGCGTTATCTTGTAAAGGAACATGTTAACAATCGTGTTATCTTGTATACGTACATGTTAACAATCGTGTTATCTTGTATAGGTACATCGTTAACAATTGTGTTATCTTGTATAGGTACATGTTAACAATCGTGTTATCTTGTATAGGTACATGTTAACAATCGTGCTATCTTGTATAGGTACATGTTAAACACGTCCTGACTATATGTTAGCGACAACTACTAACAAGCATTTTAAAGATGCATTAATGCAAACTTTATACGTTCTTTGATACTTGAAAAATAACGCTGTCTTTCTTTATGAATTACAAGAACAAACCCCCCATCATAAGTACAAGTATGTTTCGTGATGACATTGAGGTAGGTTGTGTACCTTAATTTGCAATATATAATCTTCTTATCAACACAATCTCGGACTTTGTTAGCCTCTTTTGACCATGTATAAGAAGGTGACCACATAGCAACTAGATATCGTCCACGGGTAAATGTTCCTACTTATACATTATATCTGAGTCGTAACATTACTGCCCTGTCTAATATGTTACCCTATCCTAACGAATATCGCTTGGTTCTGGTATCTTTACATAGAGAAACAGAACCAGATGATATCATAGGGAACACAACAGCGATGTGAGTAACCCGGTCACTTACTTGATATCACATTACATATATAAGTGTAGCGTTAGCGATATTCAGCCGAGTGTTATAAACGACTTGGAAATGTATTGAGCACACTTACCTTGCTTTACAGAATACCCGTATGTATTGAGCACACTTACCTTGATTTACAGAATGCCCGTATGATTGCGATGATGGCGACAATGACGATGATACCGATGATAGCACCAACGACGATCACTGAAACACAGATATATATCTTCAATAAGATTCAACAGTTTGGATTCATCATATATGTTTACTATTAGATAACCCCCTAACCACCGGCAATGTAACTGTCGGCTATGACGACGCTGTAGCCGACACGAGAACTAGTGTAACATGCAGGTTTTGATTAACAGCATCACATCAGTCGCAAGGAAAGAGACCGAAGCCGAATAGGTACATGTATGTATAAACTTGTATATCAAATAAGTATCGATATATATAAATGTGTGTAAATGGGTATCCATATATCTGTGTAAATCGATATCTATATATATATAGTACAGTTGTGAAAGAAGGATATGGCAGGTGTAAGTACTGGTTCTTTATCCCTTCTAGGAAAAGAATACTTGCACTATCCCGCTACATGATATTAAAAGATGACCACTGCTTCTAGTGCAATTGTTTTTATCTTTTATTTATTTATCATAATTGATCTGCTCCCCCTATTTTGCAACATTAGACTTTTTCTTACTGATCTAAATGGACTATTCGTTTTCAGTGATGCCTGCCGAGGAACAGAAAAACAATGAAACAGAACACCTAGACCTTTCTTTATTGTATTTACCCCATGTGCCCTAAAAACAAAAGAAAAGATTAAATGAAAATTACGGAACGTTGCGTAAGAAGTTAAGTTCATCCCTTACGAAATTAGTAAGTAGAGGTTGGCTTCTAACATAAATTGGTAATATTTTTGGTCTTAAATGTCGGATGAAAATTACCGAAAAAAATAAAATCAATAGTGCCAGAAACATTTCTGGAAGTTGCTCAAAAAGTGTAAACATGGAATAAAGTATAGGAACCACTTTCTGTGTAGATACAGTATCCGATTACACGAGGTACACGGCCAAGCAATGTCATTACTAACAACAATCCCGTCACCGACTCAACATGCCTAACTAATCTGGCTATCTAAACACTATACACTTGTTTATATACTGCATGCATCACTTTTATAGAATAAAAAGCATATCAATGTATATGTATATGTCCGTCAGACTAAACATGCAGTGGCACGTGCGTGGCGACAACAAACCATTTAGGCGCGTGCTTAATGACACTACTGTCTAAACGGGATGTTTCACAAAATGCAAAAATCTATCATTTGTGTTTCTGTATTCATGTATGAGAAACAAAAAGTAAAACTATGTTGTTTGTGGGTTATATAATCTACATGCTCATTGGGATGTTGTACGCACGCATTTATACACAGTACGCTTGATATTGCTTAGCGATCAATATGAAAGCCTACACGCTAATTTTGTAAGAAGAAAATGTTTCATTTGAATTAAGATTAAAATTGCTATCAGGTTTTATGCTATATCTGTCTTATTGAAAGAAAAATATTCCAAACAATCTGACAACAACGTACAGGAGTAGCGAGTAACGATAACACCGATTGGAATGAACTTCGTTTACAGATTTCCCTGGAACATCAGAACACTGAGAATGACATCACTTTTTGATAGACATAATACCCACAAAAGGGGTTTGGAAAGTGCTAGATGTTTTGACCAGGATAAGAAATACATATTGTCCACGCAGGAATGTTTTGATGTGCCATTAAAGCATGTAATGTTATCATCCATAGCTTAATGAATACCTTTCTACAATAAACACTCAAAAACAATATTTATAACCATTTCTGACAGACCGGATTATGTTAGTTCCCCTTTCCTATGAGAACACTTCCTAAAAATAATAAAAAGTGGGGAACTGGTCAGTAAACGTCTAAACAAATCAGTAGCGCACAAGGATGGAGGTTGAAACTAACTATCGCTCGTGTCAACAGCACCAGGAAAGTGCTAAAACACCTATAGACAAACTTGCTCACAAATAACATTTACATGAAGTTAACATAAAACACAAATGACCACGACATGTAATACATGGAAGAAAGAACGAGTTAATAGACTGATATCCTCCCGTTCTGGCCAAATCTTCAAAGACACCCAGCGCTGTAAGTCAGGTCAAGCTGTCGGTCAGCAGTTGTTAACGTAACGAGAGACAACTTAAATCAACAGGTGTCTAACGAAGAAATATCCCAAACCCAAGGTGAAGGATCACCGAAGAGAGACAACCTAAATCAACAGTTGTCTAACGAAGAAATATCCCAAACCCAATGTGAAGGATCCCTGAGGAGAGACAGCTTAAATCAACAGTTGTCTAACGAAGAAATATCCCAAACCCATGGTGAAGGATCACTGAAGAGAGACAACTTAAATCAACAGGTGTCTCACGAAGAAATATCCCAAACCCAAGGTGAAGGATCACTGAAGACTGACAAATTAAATCAACAGGTGTCTAATGAAGAATTATCCCAAACCCAAGGTGAAGGATCACTGAAGAGAGAGCTTAAATCAACAGGTGTCTAACGAAGAAATATCCCAAACCCAAGGCGAAGGATCCCTGAAGAGAGACCTTTTAAATCAACAGGTGTCTCACGAAGAAATATCCCAAACCCAAGGTGAAGGATCACTGAAGACTGACAACTTAAATCAACAGGTGTCTAATGAAGAAATATCCCAAACCCAAGGTGAAGGATCTCTGAAGAGAGACAGCTTAAATCAATAGGTGTCTAATGAAGAATTATATCAAACCCAAGGTGAAGGATCACTGAAGAGAGAGCTTAAATCAACAGGTGTCTAACGAAGAAATATCCCAAACCCAAGGTGAAGGATCCCTGAAGAGAGACAACTTAAATCAACAGGTGTCTAACGAAGAAATATCCCAAACCCAAGGTGAAGGATCTCTGAAGAGAGACAGCTTAAATTAACAGGTGTCTAACGAAGAAATATCCCAAATCCAAGGTGAAGGATCACTGAAGACTGACAACTTAAATCAACAGGTGTCTCACGAAGAAATATCCCAAACCCAAGGTGAAGGATCACTGAAGACTGACAACTTAAATCAACAGTTGTCTAACGAAGAAATATCCCAAATCGAAGGTGAAGGATCACTGAAGACTGACAACTTAAATCAACAGGGGTCTCACGAAGAAATATCCCAAACCCAAGGTGAAGGATCCCTGAAGATAACATATTTCAGGTTATTTGTCGACAGGGGGACATTGGCTCTATTGAAAACAAGATACATGTTACATGGCGCGGTTATCAATATTTTGACTGAAAACACATGGGATGTATATATGCATGTATATAGTGGACAGACAGCTATGCCTAAAACATAACCACAATTATGTGTCACGGTCCCATTACATATATAATCTGATATTCAACAAACTCCTGAACTTAGGCATTTTCGTTGGAAACAATGCAAGCGTAAGATTGGAAACAGACGAATTTAGCATATATGTATCGGTGTAGATAAGTAACGGTAAGATGCTGTATATGTACTCAGCCCAGTCACACTAACCGCCGTGTTCATCAGTGTCAGGTACTAAAAGCTCCACGAAGGTGACCGCCGGGCATTTTACCGATTCTTATAATTTATTTTACTTGGCATGCTTTGTAACAAGCCAATGGTAACATGTGCGAGAAAGAACATGGTGTATTTGAAGTTACCCTTTAAATTAACTACCACAGAGTTAGACGGGTAAAGTATGATGACGTTTACAGTTACTAGAAAATAGTTTCAATCAAGATATTATTTTGTTCAAACAAATATATGATTTTGTCACATCTTTACTAAAAGTTAATGCTAAGTTCAAAGACAAGCTTGATGATCTTTAACGGTTTGATATCGGGAAAATGTGCGTGGCCAATCAAACTGAATTCATTTTTTTTATTTTATTTTTTTTACACATAAATGACGGAAACCGGTTAGATGTCTTTTTAAGATCACATCTATAAACTAACGAAAACATATAAAGCACAAATATAATATCATAATAGCGGTATTATCTTCATTTAGCCACCTCTCGTATCGTAACATACATGTCACCTTAGAGTTGACGATGTTACATGTCAGAAGAGCAACAATAGGCCAGTGTCAGACGCATTAACAGGATTTGAATGTGGTTTCCTAACAAATGCCATATGATCTACAATCTTCTGTGTGGTAAATGTAATGGCATTGTCAGTGACGTAGGAGAAACAAAAAGATCTCTGTGAAGAAGACTCGGAGAACATGTCGGGGATGTCAGGTATAAAGCAGTGAAGAAGACTCGGAGAACATGTCGGGGATGTCAGGTATAAAGCAGTGAAGAAGACTCGGCGAACATGTCGGGGATGTCAGGTATAAAGCAGCGAAGAAGACTCGGAGAACATGTCGGGGATGTCAGGTATAAAGCAGTGAAGAGGACTCGGATAACGTGTCGGGGATGTCAGGTATAAAGCAGTGAAGAAGACTCGGTGAACATGTCGGGGATGTCAGGTATGAAGCAGTGAAGAGGACTCGGAGAACGTGTCGGGGATGTCAGGTATACAGCAGTGACGAAGACTCGGAGAACATGTCGGGGATGTCAGGTATAAAGCAGTGAAGAAGACTCGGAGAACGTGTCGGGGATGTCAGGTATAAAGCAGTGAAGAAGACTCGGAGAACGTGTCGGGGATGTCAGGTATAATGCAGTGAAGAAGACTCGGAGAACATGTCGGGGATGTCTGGTATAAAGCAGTGAAAAAGACTCGGAGAACATGTCGGGGATGTCAGGTATAAAGCAGTGAAAAAGACTCGGAGAACATGTCGGGGATGTCAGGTTCAAAGCAGTGAAGAGGACTCGGAGAACATGTCGGGGGTGTCAGGGATAAAGCAGTGAAGAAGACTCGGAGAACGTGTCGGGGATGTCAGGTATAAAGCAGTGAAGAGGACTCGGAGAACGTGTCGGGGATGTCAGGTATAAAGCAGTGAAGAGGACTCGGAGAACATGTCGGGGATGTCAGGTTCAAAGCAGTGAAGAGGACTCGGAGAACATGTCGGGGATGTCAGGTATAAAGCAGTGAAGCCACTTCCGTTAGGACGGTCATTTTTGGAGGAGGAAGTAAAGATGGTACTGACAACTCCGCGAAGAGACACGGATAGCTGGTCACAAACTATCTACCCTACTATCTAATGTTAAGATAAACATTTCCAGAGTGGTTCTATGAGTATTGATATGAAACTCTGGATATTTCATTCAACAAAAGAGGTGATAAAACACGTGAAAAATTACCAATTTTCGGAAAAAATATGAAATAACATTTGAAAAAGTTTTAAGGTATTAAAGTTAAGGCATAAAATTTTAAAAAATGCGTGAAATAAATCATCGACACGAAAATCATCGAATATTTTATGGGGAATTTAATTAATGTATGTTAGTTATCCAATTCAGACAGAATATATATTTCTAGTTAGTAGAAAACCACCACCACATGCATATATCAGAACGTCTTAGTTCGGATTTAAGTTTTCATTAGATTGATTTCGAATATAGCAGATGTCTTGTCAAAGAAAACTAAAATTTTACAACGAACAAAGTTTCATTGTTTATAATAATTGCATTAGTGACATGAAATATTAGGAACTGATAAACAAACCATAGGTCTGATATAGGATTCCATGTTATAATAGCGCCGAGGTTCCTTATACGTTATCACCGTCAAAGTTTCAATAATCAGAAAACTTAGAATCGAACTTCAATCAAACCCTTAGACCTTTGAAGATTACTTACAAACATAGCCCAGCACTAAGGAGGGAGGAACAATGATTATGGATAAAGAATAGTATAGGCCGATATTGCTGCTAGTAATATATTGCTGCGAAATTTTCACGCGGCATTAAATTTCGCTTTTAAATGCCAATGTTTTGACCTTCTAGAGAAAACACTTTATGATAGAGAACAAATACTGCATTCAAGGGATCTTTATAATGTGTGATTTAAGAAGCTACATAAATTGATTCGAACCACAGATAATTTCGCATGGATAATTTCATTTATTTACTTAAAATACCTAAAGGATAGGTACCTGTAAGGCTGTTTAAGTGCCTCCTGATTTCTGAATTTCCCTCTGTTTAACTACCAGTATAGTTGTCCATATTGTGTGTTAACAAACGAAGTTCTTTGAATTGTCGTTCTAAGTGGCTTTTAGAGACAAGGATATGAGATAAACGATTGATATGTTGATGCTATTGAAATTCAATTAATCTAATCAAGATTTTTCTTCAAAATAATATGCCTATGGAATAGAAAAATTGTTAGTCCCTTCGCCTTTGAGAAAAATATTCCATACACATAAATAAGTCGAATGGTTTTATTAGTTTTATTCGACATCTGAAAATGTGTAGGACTTGAAATGAAAAAGACAACTGAAAATGTGTATGTCTTGAAATAAAAAAAAAAATGTCAAGTTGAAAATAAACAAAAAACGTAAATGTACCCATAAATTGGTTCATTGTTGTTCCATTGTGACAACGTTGTAAGCGTTGCTTTGCTTCTTGAAGTGCTTCTATCGGTATGTCTGATACAACGTTTTGGTATAGTTTGGCTTGTAGGGTGCTGCTGAAGGCCGAATGTTGTTGTATATGTCTTCTCGCGATAGCGTGGATCTGATGTGGAATGTTGTTGTATATGTCTTCTCGCGATAGCATGGATCTGATGTGGAATGTAATTGTATATGTCTTCTCGCGATAGCGTGGATCTGATGTGGAATGTAGTTGTATATGTCTTCTCGCGATAGCGTGGATCTGATGTTGAATGTAGTTGTAATGTCTTCTCGCGATAGCGTGGATCTGATGTGGAATGTAGTTGTATATGTCTTTTCGCGATAGCGTGGATCGGATGTGGAATGTAGTTGTATATGTCTTCTCGCGATAGCGTGGATCTGATGTGGAATGTAGTTGTAATGTCTTCTCGCGATAGCGTGGATCTGATGTGGAATGTAGTTGACATGATAATGAAGTATTAACCCTAACTTATTATTGACACTCAGTGTAGACATAATATTTGAGTGTATTTCCTCTCAAATTATTAATAAACAATGTACTGAACTTATTGTTGTTTATATCTGCCAAAAATTTAACCACAGCAGTTTACATTGTTATTGACGTATTTTTTGCACAGACGGAAGTCCTGAAATCAAAGAGCCACAAAACAACTTCATAGGCACCGATGTTTATACGAAAAAACGTTCGGATTTAAAATCAGCGAAATTTGATACCGGCGCATTTTTTTTTTCCTTTTTTTTTTTTTTTGCAATTGCATGGTATACATGGGAGGATCAGATTAAAAATGCTTAAAGAACGTGTAATCTCTTAGTCAAACAATGGTCACTTTTATATACTTCTTTTTTCAGATTATAGGTCCGTCAAAAAAAGTGCACATATGATATTGCAATACATTAACATAAAACGAACACAGCTAATTGTAGAGGCTTCAATTAATTGGTCGGTAACGGCGTATTAACAACTGAGTTTGTTTAATTGTGTAATCAGCTTTGTCTCTCCCTACAGATAATCAGTACGTTCTTATGTATCAGTATAGAAGTGCTAATATGAATAATACATGCAGGGTAGGATCACCACAGGAGTGTAAGGCCGGGGCGTTGAGTAGAAGCAGATACCTGGTCAACGTTAATTTAGGTAGGAAATGCTAGCTTTGAAATCAACGCAACATATTTCGAAGGAGGAGTAAGACTTATCATGTTATTTATGTTTTAAGAAAACCTCACCAACTAGCGTATCCTCTGCTCCATTTTTGTCGTCAGGGCTGGTACTGTTCCGTGCTCCAGTAACGTCATCGGTGACTGACGACGTCGTCGTTTCTACGTCAGTCTGTGTTGTGTCTGTGATCCTGGTTTTCGTTCCGTCTGTTTGGGTTGTGATCTCGATGTCACCTCTCGGGGCTGTTTTTATCGATAGTGTTGTTGTAGCCTTTGAGACGACCCTGGTGCGGCTGTTGGTCCAATCGCCCTGTGACTCCATAGGCACCTCGTCGTATAGTGTGTGGTCATACTCAGTGCTTGGGTATGTAGGAAATGCTGTAGTTGTTTCCAAATGCTGTTTAGGAGTTGTCTTTTCAGCTACAGTTGTGATTTTTGTACTTTTGGCTACATGTTGTAGGGTAGACGTTGTTCCTATTACACCTGGTGTGAGTCGTTGTTGTATTGTTGATGGTTCAACAGTTGTTGTTGTTGTTGTTATTGTTGTTGTTGTTGTTGTTTTATCATCTACTCCAGTAGTTTGTTGTCGTTGTTTTGGAGTAGTTGTTGATGTTTCGACAGGTAGAACTGTTGTACTAACGTCTACAACTATAGTGTGTTCCTGAGTTTGTGAAGAGGACGTAGTTCTATCGGGAGTTTCTGTAACTGGTAACTCTGGGAAAACAATGGTATCGTTTGTGACGTTGTTTGCAATATCTATAAGCTGTTTCATGATGTCAGTCGGCGGGACCATGGGGATACCAGTAGTCTCTGTGTGAGTATCAATAATAGCAGTTTGTCGTTGTGGTGTCGTTGATGTTTCGACAGGCGGTACTGTTGTTCTAACGTCTACAACTTTTGTTTGTTCCTGAGTTTGTGAAGAAGACGTAGTTCTATCGTGAGATTCTGTAACTGGTAACTCTGGGAAAACAATGGTATCGTTTGTGACGTTGTTTGCAATATGTAGAAGTTGATTCATGATGTCAGTCGGCGGGACCATGGGGATACCAGGAGTCTCTGTGGGTTTTACTGTCGATGTGGCTGTGGATACATCATCACTCGTGACATTTTCGAGCGGTGTTGTACTTTGAAGTTCAATGTGGATGGGGTTGGAAGTAGCATTGGCTGTCTCTAATATTTTATCCATAATATTTTGAGGCGGTAAAACAGCAGCAGACGTGATATCAGATGTTATTATATCGGGGTCAATTCGTGCAGACGTTGTTGTCTCAACTGCTGTTGTATCACGTACAGGAATTTCTGTTGCGTTATATGGCAATTTATCACTTTCAAAGAGAACTGGATTTACATCGTTTTTGGCAAGCCTCAGAATTTCATCTCGTATATGGTCTGGTGGTACTGGTATGTCTTTGGTGTTAGTATCTGTTGTTACGTTTTGTGATATTGTTGCTGTACCTGGACCAGCCGTTGCAGTGGATGGAGGGAGTGTCGCTGGGGTGATCGTCGGGACGGCCTCAGGGGTTGACGGGAGGGTGGCTGGACCGAGAGGAACAGCCTCTGTTGTACTAGGTCCCCAGTCTCTCTCGACATCACATGTAATGGACAATGTCGACGCTCCTACAAAAACCCAATATCATGTAATCGTCATACCACTTCATGTATTTCACAAATAATCCTATAAAAAGTTACTAAAACTTTTATGTTAATGAGTTGATCGTAAAGGCAGGTGTGTCAATTACCAATAACTCTTCCTGAGTAAACGACATAATCCTTTGTTTGAAAACAGTGTGGGGGGGGGGGGGGGGGAATCGAGGAGCATAATCTGCGTTTCAGGTATAATTGTGATATTTCCTTGTGTTGTCTGTCGTCCCGAATAGACGAGCTGAATTACTTTTAATTTTCGTTTTGTCGTCATTTCGCCCCGAAAAGACGAGAGTAAACAGCTTGCTTAATATCGTTCGGTTGTTTTTTCGCTCCGAGATTATGGCAAGTAGAAGCGAAAAAATCGATGGCTCTTAACTAATAAGCTATCTTTAAACCCAGAGTTTTCGGTGTCAAAATGCCATCTTTTCGTTGTTTTACGCCAAAGAAAAAACGCGAATTAGTCAAACTTAATTTTTGTTATTCCAACATTTCGCCCTGCAAATATAAAAATAATCAGCGTCTTAGATAAACATACCTCCATGGACATTGAATTCGAGACACAGGTCCTGAGGTTGCACACCGCTATAAAATACTTCCGCTGTCGTCCAGATTATCCCGTGCCGGACCTCTGAGGTGTTGTACGACTTATTAATTGGATTACAATCGACTTCAAGGTACTCAACGCCTAGTTCCACCTCCAGCTGTGGGCCACATTGAGACTGAGGCGCCACCAGACTTGTTACATTCACCAGGGCGCCATCTATCGTCAAGTTACAGTTACATGCATTTATACCAGCTTCCGGTGAAAAGTCTACCAGCAACGTCTCGCTTCCGTGTACTGTGCCTTGGGTACATATATCGACTGAAACAAACAAGTTATAGTTTTAGTTAGGTAATTCGTACATGCGATTCTTTTCTAAGTAAAACAAAAAGAAACTTTCGCTGTTGGGATATTGTGTATTATATGTCTTTCTGGCTATTTTACTGAAGTCATTGTCACAGGGAATGTAAGGGAAGGAATATCTACATAAAATTTATCTTATTATGAAACAATTTAAGCAGTCATCACTCAAGGTGATAGTTCTTTTCAAATCGCCAGTTCCTGTTTGATTAATTGTTATTCATGTATAACGTTCTATATAGAAAATATGACATATTGAAAGGCCGCGTTTGTTTCAGTTAGAAAACTAATTTACTAAAAGTTATTAATTTCCCTGTATAGACTGAGAGGAACGTCTCCCTGTATAGACTAAGAGGAATGTATCCCTATATAGACTGAGATGAATTTCTCCCTGTATAGACTGAGAGGTATGTCTCCCTGTATAGACTGAGAGGTATGTATCCCTGTATAGACTGAGAGGTATCTAAGAGGAATGTATCCCTATATAGACTGAGATGAATTTCTCCCTGTATAGACCGAGAGAAACGTCTCCCTGTAAAGACTGAGAGGAACGTCTCCCTATATAGACTGAGAGGAATGTATCTCTGTCTAGACTGAGAGGAATGCCTCCCGGTATAGACCGAGAGAAACGTCTCCCTGTAAAGACTGAGAGGAACGTCTCCCTGTATAGCCTCAGAGGAATGTATCCCTATATAGACTGACAGGAATGTCTCTTTGTATAGACTGAGAGGTATGTCTCCCTGTATAGACTGAGAGGAATGTATCCCTGTATAGACCGAGATGAATTNTATAGAATGAGGGGAATGCCTCCCTGTATAGACTGAGAGGAATGTATCCCTGTATAGACCGAGAGGAATGTCTCCCTGTATAGACTGAGAGGAATGTCTCCCTGTATAGACTGAGAGGAACGTCTCCCTATATAGAATGAGGGGAATGCCTCCCTGTATAGACTGAGAGGAATGTATCCCTGTATAGACCGAGAGGAATGTCTCCCTGTATAGACTGAGAGGAATGTCTCCCTGTATAGACTGAGAGGAA
>NW_018404202.1:415939-430057 GCF_002113885.1 Mizuhopecten yessoensis
TAGCTACAGAGACACACTGTTTATAGCTACAGAGACGCACTGTTTATAGCTACACAGACACACTGTTGTTCGCTACAGAGACGCACTGTTTATAGCTACACAGACACACTGTTTATAGCTACAGAGATACACTATTTTTAGCTACAGAGACACACTGTTTATAGCTACAGAGACGCACTGTTTATAGCTACACAGACACACTGTTTTTAGCTTCAGAGATACACTGTTTATAGCTACACAGACACACTGTTTATAGCTACAGAGACACACTGTTTATAGCTACAGAGACACACTGTTTATAGCTACACAGACACACTGTTTTTAGCTACAGAGACGCACTGTTTATAGCTACACAGACACACTGTTTATAGCTACACAGACACACTGTTTATAGCTACAGAGACACACTGTTTATGGCTACAGAGACGCACTATTTATAGCTACAGAGACACACTGTTTATAGCTACAGAGACACACTGTCTATAGCTAGAGACACACTGTTTGTAGCTAGAGATATACTGTTTATAGCTACAGAAAGCTCTGTCTATATAGTTTTTGTCTCCATTTACTTGCTTTGCTTTGTCCCTCAGTCCTATAATCGGTTCCTGTAATATGGTGTCTGTGATATGGGTGTCACTTTCATCATCGCTATGACGTAATTCCGCCATTGCTTTATAAGTGGTCTCCCATCCATAGGACACCATTATATGTCTAAAGTGACAACAACTGGATACTAAGTCTCACATTCTAGTCATTTTATCTCCAACGTGTCACCAATCTGACAAATCCTCGTGAACGCCGGTCACAATGACAGTAGCCAAGGGGGACGCGCCATATCATCTACTATTTACGTCATAGTCGTACATCAGTCGCATGTCGATGTTTCTTCTTCAATTTGTATGTGGATGAAGATTTCTGAGACAGGGTTGTTGTAGAATCAGGCGTGTAAGTGGTATCGGGAAAGGGCTATTGTAGAATCGGGCGTTTAAGTGGTATTGGGAAAGGGTTGTTGTAGAATCAGGCCTTTAAGTAGTATTGGGAAAGGGTTGATGTAGAATCAGTGGTGTAAGTTGTATGGGGACAGGGCTATTGTATAATCCGGCGTTTAAGTGGTACAGGAACAGGGTTATTGTAGAATCAGGCTTTTAAGCGGTATTGGGAAAGGGTTGATGAATAATCGGGCGGGTAAGTGGTATTGGGAAAGGGTTGTTGTAGAATCGATGGGTAAGTGGTATTGGGAAAGGGTTGATGTAGAATCGGGCGGGTAGGTGGTATAGGGAAAGGGTTGATGTAGAATCGGGCGGGTAAGTGGTATTGGGAAAGGGTTATTGTAGAATCGGGCGGGTAAGTGGTAATGGGAAAGGGTTGATGTAGAATCGGGCGGGTAAGTGGTATTGGGAAAGGGTTATTGTAGAATCGGGCGGGTAGGTGGTATAGGGGTCGGGTTGTTGTACAGTCAGGCGTGTAAGTGGTATAGGGATAGGGTTGTTGTAGAATCGGGCGTGTAAGTGGTATAGGGATAGGGTTGTTGTAGATTCGGGCGTGTAAGTGGTACGGAGCCAGGGTTGTTGTATAGTCAGGCGTGTAAGTGGTATTGACACAGGATTGTTGTTAAATAAGGCGTGGAAGTGATATTGAGACACATATTGGCAGTGTTGTGAAGAGGAATTTTAAACGAGATTTGTTTTATTGTCAGGAGTGCCGAGTGTTATTTTGGAACAGGATTGTTGTAGGGCAGAAACTTAGAAGTACATGCGATGGGAGTGTGGTGGGGGATTTAGGGAGAGAGTTATAACAATGGGAGTGTGGTGGAGGATTTAGGGAGAGAGTTATAACAATGGGAGTGTGGTGGGGGATTTAGGGAGAGAGTTATAACAATGGGAGTATGGTGGGGGGTTTAGGGAGAGAGTTATAACAATGGGGTTGTGGTGGGGGGATTTAGGGAGAGAGTTATAACAATGGGAGTGTGGGGGGGGGATTGAGGGAGAGAGTTATAACAATGGGAGTGTGGTGGAGGATTTAGGGAGAGAGTTATAACAATGGGAGTGTGGGGGGGGGATTGAGGGAGAGAGTTATAACAATGGGAGTGTGGTGGGGGGATTTAGGGAGAGAGAGTTATAACAATGGGAGTGTGGTGGGGGGATTTAGGGAGAGAGAGTTATAACAATGGGAGTGTGGTGGGGGGATTAAGGGAGAGAGTTATAACAATGGGGGTGTGGTGGGGGGATTTAGGAAGAGAGTTATAACAATGGGGGTGTGGTGGGGGGATTTAGGAAGAGAGTTATAACAATGGGAGTGTGGTGGGGGATTAAGTGAGAGAGTTATAACAATGGGAGTGTGGTGGGGGGATTTAGGGAGAGCGTTATAACAATGGGAGTGTGGTGGGGGATTTAGGGATAGAGTTATAACAATGGGAGTGTGGTGGGGGGATTTAGGGAGAGAGTTATAACTAGAATGTTTGCTGAAAAAGAACGGAGAAGGAAATTTTGAACGGTTTGATGTGGGTGGTAGAAATATAAAATAACAATTGCAATAACGACACCTGATATCAAAGCCATTGTTATTATTTCTATATCAGTTTAGGTGTTCTTACTTACTTTTAAGTTTTAATATCGTGTTATGGTTAGTATACTACAAAAATGTCACCTTCCCTTCTGTTAGAATTCTACATACACGGTAAAGGTATGTCATGCCCTGCTCGAAATCATAACGGCAAAAAACCCCGAACAAAGAGCAATCGGACGTCCCATGTCCGGTTACGTCATTTCCTCTCGTGCTTTTTTGACAGGAAGTTTAATGAGGTGAATAAAATGTAGCAGGGAAATGTTTTGTAAATTACGTCATCACACGACTGAGTATACATCGATCTATTGTCCGTCTACAGCCAACCTACCAAACAGTTTCAAATCTAGCAATATATATTATGCCAAATACTCTCACCAGTTTGTCTATTAAATAGATAGGGTTGGTAAGTCTTAACAAAAAATACTCAATACATGTAGACACGTCCACTTGGTATACCGAAAAGGAATGGATCTAGCGACCGACACGTGAAGGTTTGGTTGTTTACAAAACCATCACTATTCCGTCTGACATGTATTCTGTTTACTGGCTCGGTCAATCCAACATGTCGTAACTAAATGCATTATATTTTGTTGCTTTTACTGGCATTTGGCCACCCTGTGTTCCACGCGCAAAGCATCTAAAACGTTTTATAAAACGTTCAGGATTCTCTAAGATAAGTGTACACTATAAATGACACCAACTGATGTGAATGACCAAGCCCCTGTACACGTAACTTGTACACCCTCGCGAGGTGATTGGTATTCTCCGACAAAACACGTCTGATTTATCGATGACTGTCAGGAGGAGTAATTGTCGATAAAGACATTTCCACCTGGTTAATCTGCCGTGTGATTGACACACCTGGTGACGTCACACCTGTATTACGTTTACTGACACGTCTTGTGTAAAACGTTTGGTTCAGTGTTTCTCTTTCCGGAACATTACTGATTTAGTTGAAAGTAATAGGTGGGTGATTGCATATAATAATAATCGCGTATCTAGTAACAACTTTATCCAAACGTGTATATATACATTTAAATTGCACGATTATGCGATGTTGGAATCATTTGGAAATTATCCTTTCGTTCGACTTCTCTGGTGTTTGAACGGTGAAAAATCTCATTTACTTTCTGATAAGCTAGCTACATATCATGGACAAATAAAAAACTTGTGCGTACAAAAATATTTCCTGGAACCAGATTGTAGTCTATTCGTTCACATGTGACGCATTCTATGTATTTTGTTTGTGACCAGAAAATGTGTCATGGACCATTACATTACTTGATATACGTATCAACAACAATCACAGGTCTTAATGAACAACGTATTAAATGGTGACACATAGGCGATGGCGCGTGCTACGGTTCTATTTTTATTGAGTGTAATCAAACCCTCCCAATACAAACATGGTCACGTAGTCTCCAGACACAAGGGAGGGTCAACCGAGGTATTTATAAGAACAACCGTGGTCAGTTTTTTATGTCTCTTACAGGCAGCTAAATGGCTTTTCTGTGCACATGGTTAATGGCCGGAGAGGGGCCTTGGTGAGCATCACCGACAAAAGCCTTAAATAACTTTTACATAGACAGATATACATTGCTTATGACAGTTTAAACACCCTTGTTGTCAAAATGACCGGTATGGTGCTACTGTGTCAGAAATAGATACGTCTGTTAACGGGGCTGGTAACGGACATTTTAACATTGTCACTATATCACAGCTAGATATACCATCACTTGTTGGGTAAATCGTCGTGTTTTCTATAACAGAACGAAATATCACATTCTACACGTTAACATCCCACTGATATATCGATATAACCAATTATCTATATACCAAAATCAGTTTGAAAAAGAAATAATTTCTGTTAAACAAGCGAGCGGGGAAGTCCTTCCCATTAATACATCAAACGAGGTATCGTTATTGGTCGCTCCATTTCGTTATATCGTATACCGTCCGCCAAATGACAAAATATTGCAAAACACACAAAAAATGTGAAAAGTGCATATTCGGCCTCCTAAAGCGTTTGGCAAATTAATCGAATGATTATCAATAAAATATTTTGAACTCAAACTGAGTATCAAAACGGGACCAAACACAGAATTTATGTAAAAGGAGTATGTGTGGGTTTAGCACACGGAGTAAACTTCCTATATTGGATACACAGAGATACACATACACGTTACACAGACACAATAGCCTTAATGTATAAAGAATGATTGACCATGGACGAACACAAAATAGTTTGTACGGTCTGTATATAAATGGTATAGTTACCTGTAGGACGCCCCGCGGGACACGATCTCCTCCCCACGGATCCTGCAAATAAACATCAACGATTAAGTTCAAGTTCTAAAACCTCCAATATCATTTTCAGTATCAAAAATAATCTCATGTAAACAAATCAATATACAAATTGCATTAAAAGTTAGAAAATCCATCTAAATGGTGACTTATTGACGAAATAGAAAAATGTCTGTGAGTTAATATCAAGGTAATGCACGTCTGTGTCTTACACACTGATACACAATGAAGGGAAACGCTTTGCAAATAGATATATTTCCTTGTCAGAGAATTATATGTAAATATTGTATGTACAACACATAAAGTAAACAACTTCTCATTAAAGCTGATTTGATAGTTTTGTTTTCGATGTCAAACATTTCGTTATACAAGGGTCATTCAATAAGTGCTGTCACCACGCAGCTTCCGTACGAACGGAGAGTAGAATAATTTAGCGCCTTGGGAATGGCAGACTGTAAAACCATTTAAATAGCAATGCACGTGCGAAATTTCAAAATGATCCGACAGGAATAGAACAAGTTACCATTGGTGAATGGTATGCACTCATGACTACATATCAATGCTAAACTGAAAGTAAAGACTAAATTAGAAATACGCTCCTATAGTAAACACACACATACAGTGTTGTGCAGCACAAAGGGCACTTCTGCAGTCACGGAGAGATCTGTTTTCAGGTAGGTGAACAAATTCAAAACTGATTAGTTTGACCCGAAAAAGGACACATGACCAGGTAAACCACCTGTTGCAACATCAAAGAATAACACTGTTGCAGTGGAACCTAGTAAGGATGATGGTTGGTATACCGTTTCTGAGATATTGGTGGCATTTCAGAAGCTTGTAAGGATGATGGTTGGTATACCGTTTCTGAGATATGGGTGGCATTTCAGAAGCTAGTAAGGATGATGGTCGGTATACCGTTTCTGAGATATGGGTGGCATTTCAGAAGCTAGTAAGGATGATAGTCGGTATACCGGTTCTGAGATATGGGTGGCATTTCAGAAGCTAGTAAGGATGATGGGCGGTATACCGTTTCTGAGATATGGGTGGCATTTCAGAAGCTAGTAGACATCACATCCTGAACAAGTGCTTGACATTACAGAAGCATTGTGCCCAATCGATCCCCCTTTTGCTGACATCTGAACAAAAGACCAACCATTTGAAACATGCTAAAAATATATTGAAAAAGTACGATAAGTGTGCCTCAACAAAGCTAATTGAGTTACTAACAGGGGATGAAACCTGGATCTATCACTTTGAACCAAAGAGGCGCATTAATAATAAGCAATGGTTTTGGAGATGTCACGTTAGGATATTGAGCGTAAGTCGTACGTAAAGCACCAATTGTAGTGGGGTTGTGGTTCAGGGAAAACTAGCACTTCCAAGTTTTACTGAAACAAGATAATGAAGCCTGTCAAAAGGTTCTACATGAAAAAGCGTCCAAGTAAAGGGATGAATGACATTCAGCCAATTTACGACAAAGCTCCTACTCACAAACGCAATATTGTACAGGTGTTACTGAAGAAAGAGAGGTAGTAAATACTGATCATCCACAACCTATTTACCAGATATACTTTACTAAAGACAATGTTCTCTGTGGAACGGTGCGCCTCTAGGAGTCCTATGGGTAGTGCAATCTTCCAGTGTTTTGCCAGTATACCAAGGGGAGACCTCCGCGCAGCGTTTACGACATGGTTAACGCGATGGCGTAAGTGCGTTTCTACTAAAGATTGGAATAGAAAGATCAAACTATAAACATCATACATGTCATTCCTGACACAAATGACAGAATGTATTGAATGGCCCTTGTTTACCTGTAATGAAATACCTGTCTGAAGTGTTAAAAGTATTGACGTTTGCTATACGTACACTCGGATTACCATGTTATAATTCCCAATATAAACGGAATTTTGTTTTCTAACATAAAATTGTCGTAATATCAAAATATCCCACTCTGTATGATAGCCATAGTTTACCCTAAATACCAAACAGTGTTCATATTAAAGTACTCTTATAAACATCTGCCTGTACACATTGACCTAGTAATGAAGATCAATGATGATGAAGATTAGTCGTACACGAAGCCATGGTACGTCCCAGTTCTCCATAAGTCAAGTTACAGAGACAGGCTATCTGGTTAGAATTAATCAGATACCGAACATTTTGGTCTGAAAAACGGTCATTTTATCGTTAAACAGTGTGATTTTATTTTTTATTGAGCGTTAATGTATGATTTTGGAAATAAACTTTCGTTACGATGAAATCGTAGTGTACAAAGGTTTGACAGTATAACGTGTTTACCTCCAGGTTTCCTGGTGTTGTTTTCGTTCTCGAACCACGTCTGCGGCTAATTGATGTTCAACAGAATTTCAATATAATTGTATTGTTTAGCGCAATCGATCCGTCATAAAAACACAGCACTTGTTATATGTGGTATCTTATGTTTTGAACAAAAAAGGTTTAATATCCGCTAACTGATTCATTCTTTAAACATGTGTTATGATGTACCGTAATACGGCCGACGTGCCTCGTTATTACCATCGTCAGCGTGCCCGGCAGGTAACACGTGTAGTTCGAACTTCCCATTATTACAGGTTATGTTGTCGACTGGTGTAGCCTAAGGACGTACCATATAATTTGTTAAAACGTTAGGAAAGCTCATGAATGAAGGGTCTATCTACACTAAATATGTAAGAAGAATGATTTGCGCAAGTCAATGCGTAACGCCTTCCGGCCAATTACGCAATCTCGTGTAAAGACGTATGACCCTACGCTTACAGCATGATTTATCCGTCCGTTAGTTCGTTAAGTTACACTTTTTATTGTATATTGAAGTGCTTTAAGGAATGACAACACAGTCATGAGTTGGCTAGTCATGCACCGAAAGTAACCCAAACAACTCGTTTCAAATATGGTTGGAATTTTTCCATTTATAGTTTTTGCTTTTGATTGGTAAGTAGTACCGTCAAATTGGAATGTGTAGAGATTGACAATCGGTTTAGCTTTAGTGGGTGATATATATATATGTATATGTTTGTATAAAAACAAATGTAACCTACATAGACGTCGATCTTACGGCACTTTGTTTCCCTGAAGGTAAATGTTTTGCCCAGTAGTGGCTATGAGTGACATCGGTGTCTGTTAAACGTCTCATCCCCGTGGATCGTAGAGGACGTCCCTTAGGGCATCCACTAGTTTTTGCGTCTAAATATTGATATACGATGTTCTCTATATGTGTGTTAATCAGTGGCCACGTGAACTTAATATATATGTACTTACTGTTAACACAGACCAACCCTGTAAAGCGTGTCTCTGATAACACCACTTACAGTTAATGGACTACTCCGTACAGAATACCCTCCCACACAAACTTACACAGGTTAACCGATTTACACACCCCAAGCAATGGTCAACAATAGCTTAAACCAGAAACAACGCTTTGATGGGGTCGAAATATAAAGACTTCACGCGGTAGGATACTTACATTAGCTACAAATCTGTATAAAGGGGCCAAAGACTCCTGACAACACAAAGAGGTGCCAAGCAATTCAACAACTATATACATTATACAATGGCCACAACCTCGCTACAACCCAAGATTGGAGCATATTTGATAATTGTCAAAACCTCATTACAACCAAATAACGAAACAAATTATACAATGACCAAACCTCGCTACAACCCAAGAACGAAACAAATTATACAATGACGAAACGAATTACACAATGACCAAACCTCGCTACAACCAAATAACGAAACGAATTACACAATGACCAAACCTCGCTACAACCCAAGAACGGAACAAATTACACAATGACCAAACCTCGCTACAACCCAAGAACAAAACGAATTACACAATGACCAAACCTCGCTACAACCCAAGAACGAAACAAATTATACAATGATCACAACTTCGCCAACACCAAAACGGAATTGGCACATTAGAATATTGAATAAATTATACTGTGGTGACATCTTTGCTACCAACTTAAGAACAATACCCGAACATGCTAAGAGTGAATCAACCAATAATAATGGTGAGATTCCGGAAGTGGACAAAAAAACCAAAGATAACAAAATAAAACGACAATAGAGGATGGAATTAACAAAACGACGACAGGACCACATACTAGACCCCAGACCTCAACTACACACAAATAGATCGGGAATTAAAAAAACGACGACAGGACCACATACTAGAACCCAGACCTCAACTACAGACAAATAGATCAGGTATTAACAAAACGACGACAGGACCACATACTAGACCCCGGACCTCAGCTACAGACAAATAGGTCAGGAATTAACAAAACGACAACAGGACCCCATACTAGACCCCAGACCTCAACTACACACAAATAGATCGGGAATTAAAAAAACGACGACAGGACCACATCCTAGAACCCAGGCCTCAACTACAGACAAATAGATCAGGTATTAACAAAACGACGACAGGACCACATACTAGAATCCAGACCTCATCTACAGACAAATAGATCAGTAATTAACAAAACGACGACAGGACCACATACTAGACCCCGGACCTCAGCTACAGACAAATAGGTCAGGAATTAACAAAACGACAACAGGACCCCATACTAGACCCCAGACCTCAACTACACACAAATAGATCGGGAATTAAAAAAACGACGACAGGACCACATCCTAGAACCCAGGCCTCAACTACAGACAAATAGATCAGGTATTAACAAAACAACGACAGGACCACATACTAGAACCCAGACCTCAACTACTGACAAATAGATCAGGAATTCACAAAACGACGACAGGACCACATACTAGACCCCGGACCTCAGCTACAGACAAATAGGTCAGGAATTAACAAAACGACGACAGGACCCCATACTAGACCCCAGACATCATCTACAGACAAATAGATCAGGAATTAACAAAACGCCGACAGGACCACATACTAGACCCCAGACCTCAAATACAGACAAATAGATCAGGAATTAACAAAACGACGACAGGACCCCATACTAGAACCCAAACCTCAACTACAGACAAATAGATCAGGAATTAACAAAACGCCGACAGGACCACATACTAGACCCCAGACCTCAACTACAGACAAATAGGTCAGTAATTAACAAAACGACGACAGGACCACATACTAGACCCCGGACCTCAACTACAGACAAATAGGTCAGGAATTAACAAAACGACGACAGGACCCCATACTAGAACCCAAACCTCAACTACAGACAAATAGATCAGGAATTCACAAAACGACGACAGGACCACATACTAGACCCCAGACCTCAACTACAGACAAATAGGTCAGTAATTAACAAAACGACGACAGGACCCCATACTAGACCCCAGACCTCAACTACAGACAAATAGATCAGGTATTACAACACACGCCGGCGTAGTATTACTCTATGTAACGGAAGCGATACTTAGGGATTTATCTACTTTTAGCTAAGCATGACTTTATTTACCAGAAATGTATTTGACTTTATTTACCAGAAATGTATTTGACTTTATTTACCAGAAGTGTATATGACTTTATTTACCAGAAGTGTATTTGACTTTATTTACCAGAAGTGTATTTGACTTTATTTACCAGAAGTGAATATGACTTTATTTACCAGAAGTGTATTTGACTTTTATTTACCAGAAGTGTATATGACTTTATTTACCAGAAGTGTATTTGACTTTATTTACCTGAAAAGTATATAACTTTATTTACCAGAAGTGTATTCGACTTTATTTACCAGAAGTGTATTTGACTTTATTTACCAGAAGTGTATTTGACTTTATTTACCAGAAGTGTATTTGACTTTATTTACCAGAAGTGTATTTGACTTTATTTACCAGAAGTGTATTTGACTTTATTTACCAGAAGTGTATTTGACTTTATTTACCAGAAGTGTATTTGACTTTATTTACCAGAAGTGTATTTGACTTTATTTACCAGAAGTGTATTTGACTTTATTTACCAGAAGTGTATTTGACTTTATTTACCAGAAGTGTATATGACTTTATTTACCAGAAGTGTATTTGACTTTTTTTTACCAGAAGTGTATATGACTTTATTTACCAGAAGTGTATTTGACTTTATTTACCAGAAGTGTATTTGACTTTATTTACCAGAAGTGTATTTGACTTTATTTACCAGAAGTGTATTTGACTTTATTTACCAGAAGTGTATTTGACTTTATTTACCAGAAGTGTATTTGACTTTATTTACCAGAAGTGTATTTGACTTTATTTACCAGAAGTGTATTTGACTTTATTTACCAGAAGTGTATTTGACTTTATTTACCAGAAGTGTATTTGACTTTATTTACCAGAAGTGTATTTGACTTTATTTACCAGAAATGTATATGACTTTATTTACCAGAAGTGTATTTGACTTTATTTACCAGAAGTGTATTTGACTTTATTTACCAGAAGTGTATTTATGACTTTATTTACCAGAAGTGTATTTGACTTTATTAACCTGTATATGACTTTATTTACCAGAAGTGTATATGACTTTACCAGTTATTTGGCATGACTATCAGATGTACAGTAGGATTTTATCCAACAGAACTGAAATATGAATTTAATTACCAGTACTTATTGATCTTTCTCAATCAGAAATAAAGTACGAGATTTCCTGTCCTACATGAGCTTCATAGTGACATATATATATATATGACTGACAATACTAACATGTAATCTATCAATACTTTATGATTACCTTGTTTTAAAAACTTTATAATTAGAAATCCGCCCAGAATTATCTGTACACTTGACAACTAAGGAACAGGGAATAATATACTCATTGATGCTAATTAACCAATAACTATTCATGAAATCTAAATCAGAAAAAAAAAATAATGATGATTGCAGAAATCTGGTTGCGCCTGATACGTTTATACAGTAATAACATATATACAGTCTGCTCTCAGCAGTTATAACACTGACATGTGCTATTTCTCATAAGTGTATATTCACCTGTGCAAGCCGGTAGGAGGATACATGTTTAACGGTTTATAGTCAGCTTGATAGCGTACATTGTACATGTTTAACTGTTTATAGTCAGCTTGCTAGCGTACATTGTACATGTTTAACGGTTTTTAGTCAGCTTGATAGCGTACGTTGTACATGTTTAACTGTTTATAGTCAGCTTGATAGCGTACATTGTACATGTTTTACTGTTTATAGTCAGCTTGCTAGCGTACATTGTACATGTTTAACTGTTTAAAGTCAGCTTGATAGCGTACATTGTACATGTTTAACGGTTTTTAGTCAGCTTGATAGCGTACGTTGTACATGTTTAACTGTTTATAGTCAGCTTGATAGCGTACATTGTACATGTTTAACGGTTTAAAGTCAGCTTGATAGCGTACATTGTACATTTTAACTGTTTATAGTCAGCTTGATAGCGTACATTGTACATGTTTAACTGTTTATAGTTAGCTTGATAGCGTACGTTGTGCATGTTTAACTGTTTATAGTAAGCTTGATAGCGTACGTTGTACATGTTTTACTGTTTATAGTCAGCCTGATAGCGTACATTGTACATGTTTTACGGTTTAAAGTCAGCTTGATAGCGTCCATTGTACATTTTAACTGTTTATAGTCAGCCTGATAGCGTACGTTGTACATGTTTAACTGTTTATAGTCAGCTTGATAGCGTATATTGTACATGTTAAGAGGTTAATAGACTATTTAAGGAGCATACATAAATACGGAAATACTTCTACTAAAGACAAGAGAAACAGTGGGAGCTGTTCGCGGATAAGCCAACTGCTTTTATGAAGGTTTTTATGGGAGAAAAATGTCTAAGTTAAGCGGTTTGCTCGCAAAACGAAGTCATACACTGTGTAACGGCCTAAATTGGCGATTTCTAATTTCACGCTCAGATCCGAACATAAATATATGCTTTGCGCATGGATATATTGGCGATGTCAGAACGGCATGGAAACAGAATGTACTATATGTAACGCCAATCTTGGTTTTTATTCTCTAATCAGAATATTTTCCTTAAAACGTATATAACGGAAATATGAGCGGAAGTGTTTAATTGGCCGTTTCCACGTGCATCTTAACGCCTAATATAACCATTTATAAGGTACCTGTCATACAATATATAATCTAAATTTATCAGAAAAGGACAATAGTTCTTTGTGTAAATCATTCCGTCCAGTTATCAACCTTTATCTCAAACCATTTCTGTTACGATCTTTGTCTCTGAATACCAGCGACATACACAGAACAACTTACCTGCTATAAAACTCATCAAAACAAACCCGTAAACAAACGTCAAATACAGCAGTTGATGACAAGACATGGTAGATGGAAGGGAACCGGGCGGAATTAAAGTCAGCGGTAACAAATCTCCAGGAAACTTTTCAGGTATGCAAGCACTGATCACACACTAAGCATACTTTCACGTCCAGATAGATAATCTTTTACACAAAGTATGGACTTTTCCTAACTTTGGCATTCATAGAATATTGAAATTGTTTGATCCAAATTTCATTCCTTTGCACGTAAACTCCAGGCGGCGGTTTAGAGGATGAACTGAACACAGTATTGTTGTATACTATTTTACACCATACATCCTTGAGAGCAATGAGGTTTCTTACAGGTAAGAGTTTACACCTGTGTATGTGAAGACATGTAAGACAATGCCTTAGCCTCCTCCTCGCGTGCTGAATTGTCGTACAGGTGTGACGTACACAGGTGTGATGGCCGTCCAGGTGAGAGAGGTAGGTGTGCAGCTCGCGGTGCTCCCTGACTGTCCCTAGTGATGGATGGTTCTGTGTCATATGAAGGACATCACACATGTCACCGCTCTCTGATCGGATCCTGCTCCCAGCACAAGATAGCTTCATTTTGTCACTTCATGAAATGTGTCTGGAAATTCCACAGTGTTAATTTTGTAAGTGTGCTGATTGTGTGGTTTTCCATTATATTTATGCCTGTCTACTAATGATATTTTCTTTTTAAATTGAATTACCAGGGAAATTAATCCATGATTCACACATTCACACATCGACGGCCTTTTATCAAACTTCGTACTTAAAATATATGTCTGTCGTACACTGCACAAACCTCTATCTACGTCTGTCCTACTGTCGTACACTACACAAACCTCTATCTACGTCTGTCCTACTGTCGTACACTACACAAACCTCTATCTACGTCTGTCCTACTGTCGTACAGTACACAAACCTCTATCTACGTCTGTCCTACTGTCGTACAGTACACAAACCTCTATCTACGTCTGTC
>NW_018404202.1:433269-454491 GCF_002113885.1 Mizuhopecten yessoensis
ACGTCTGTCCTACTGTCGTACATTACACAAACCTCTATCTACGTCTGTCTTACACGTCTGTCCTTCTGTCGTACATTACACAAACCTCTATCTACGTCTGTCCTACTGTCGTACACTACACAAACCTCTATCTACGTCTGTCGTACACGTCTGTCCTACTGTCGTACACTACTGAAAACCTCTATCTACGTCTGTCGTACACGTCTGTCCTACTGTCGTACACTACACAAACCTCTATCTACGTCTGTCCTATTGTCGTACACTACACAAACCTCTATCTGCGTCTGTCCTACTGTCGTACACTACACAAATCTCTATCTATGTCTGTCTTACACGTATGTCCTACTGTCGTACACTACACAAACATCTATCTACGTCTGTCCTACTGTCGTACCCTACACAAACCCCTATCTACGTCTGTCGTACACGTCTGTCCTACTACTGCACAAACCTCTATCTACGTCTGTCCTTCTGTCGTACACTACTGAAAACCTCTATCTTCGTCTGTCGTACACGTCTGTCCTACTGTTGTACACTACACAAACCTCTATCTACGTCTGTCTTATACGTCTGTCATTGGGTGTGACATTTACCAAAAACTGATCTAATCCCCTAAAACGTTTTAAATTGCTCCAAATATACCCATTACAAATTCTCAGGTCCCTGTACTTTGCATCACAACAATACAACGCACAATGCTGTGAACGTTAAGCTGTGTTATTAATGTAGCGGTGTTCATACTCTAGCAATGTTCTTGCTCTAACAGTGTTCCTACTCTAGCGGTGTTCACATACTCTAGCGGTGTTCCTACTGTAGCGGTGTTCCTACTCTAACGGTGTTCCTACTCTAGCGGTGTTCATACTCACTCTAACGGCGTTCCTACTCTAGCGGTGTTCACATACTCTAGCGGTGTTCACATACTCTAGCGGTGTTCCTACTCTAACGGTGTTTCTACTCTAGCGGTGTTCATACTCTAGCGGTGTTCATACTCTAGCGTTGTTCCTACTCTAACGGTGTTTCTGCTCTATCGGTGTTCATACTCTAGCGGTCCCCATACTCTAGCGGTGTTCCTACTTTAGCGGTGTTCTACTCTAGCGGTGTTCACATAATCTAGCGGCGTTCCTACTGTAGCGGTGTTCCTACTGTAGCGGGGGTTCCTACTGTAGCGGGTGTTCCTACTGTAGCGGGTGTTCCTACTGTAGCGGGTGTTCCTACTGTAGCGGGGTTCCTACTCTAACGGTGTTCCTACTCTAGCGGTGTTCATACTCACTCTAACGGTGTTCCTACTCTAGCGGTGTTCACATACTCTAGCGGTGTTCACATGCTCTAGCGGTGTTCCTACTCTAATGGTGTTTCTACTCTAGCGGTGTTCCTACTCTAGCGGTGTTCCTACTCTAGCGGTGTTCACATACTCTAGCGGTGTTCCTACTCAAGCGGTGTTCATACTCTAGCGGTGTTCACATACTCTAGCGGTGTTCCTACTCTAGCGGTGTCATAAACTTTATTTATTTTACAATAAGTATGAAATAAGTTATTTCAACTTATATTAACCACTCTTATTGGCCCGGATGTTAGCGCGTGGGGAGTCTTCGTGTGGGAGGAAACCGGAGTACCCGGAGAAAACCCACGTTACCGGGCAGGTGATCCTAACCTTTTCACGTCCGATCGGGGAAACGAATCCCGGCCGCTTTGGTAAAAGGCAAGTGCGCTATCCACTGCACCACCCGACCGGTGTTCCTACTCTAGCGGTGTTCTTGTTTTTACGTTAAGCCTGGATTGTTTACGTACATTGAAAAATAAAGAACCCTGTGTTTTTAGAAATAACATTTCTGTAAAATTGAGCGTGTGCACTATTTCTCTTTGCGTTCTAGTAGTTGTTTGCGCTAATAGTAGTGAGCCCGCTATTACAAACGAGTGTGCGTAGTCTAAGATGACAATTTCAGGCGGATTTTTTTTTTTTAAATCAGAATTTCTGATGTTCAGTTAATATTATAGAGATATCATAAAAGTTTGTTTTATTCCTAGGCACAGTGGGAGGAAATGTTAGCATAAGTGATTAGTTCCTTTTTGTAAATTTATATATGACGGGACGACTATTCCATGGTAAACAACGTGGTTCTCTGCTACATTGAATGGGACTAGTAACATGTCTTCAGGCCAACATGTGTTCACTGTTTCCCTTTAGATGTAATAGTGTAAGTACTTACATCAGACGCTAGTAGTTAATTAATACAGTCACATTTATAGTGTATCGAAGCAGACAAGACACAATAAGGTACACATGTTTAACTCTACCTTTATGATGATCTTTGATAACGTTGCTTACACATGGAAAATGATACTTTGTAAAGGAAAAATAAGTACTGTACACATACATGTACGTATATATAACGGACACATGTATACAGTACACATATGTATATATAACGGATACATGTATACTGTACACATATGTATATATATCAGACACATGTATACTGTACACATATGTATATATAACAGACAAATGTATACTGTACACATATGTATATATAACGGACACATGTTTACTGTACACATGTTTACTGCACACATATGTATATATAACGGACACAAGTATACTGTACACATCAGTATATATAACAGACACATGTATACTGTACACATATGTGTATATAACGGACACATGTATACTGTACACGTATGTGTATATAACAGACTATATATAACAGACACATGTATACTGTATACATATATACTGTACACATATGTGTATAAAACAGACACATGTATACTGTACAAATATGTATATATAACGGACACATGTTTACTGTACACCTGTTTACTGCACCCATATGTATATATAACGGACACATGTTTACTGTACACATGTTTACTGCTCACATATGTATATATAACGGACACATGTTTACTGTACCCATGTTTACTGCACCCATATGTATATATAACGGCCACAAGTATACTGTACACATCAGTATATCTAACAGACACATGTATACTGTACAAATATGTATATATAACGGACACATGTTTACTGTACCCATGTTTACTGCACCCATATGTATATATAACGGACACATGTTTACTGTACACATGTTTACTGCACACATATGTATAAATAACGGACACAAGTATACTGTACACATCAGTATACATAACAGACACATGTATACTGTATACATATATACTGTACACATATGTGTATATAACGGACACATGTATACTGTACACGTATGTGTATATAACAGACTATATATAACAGACACATGTATACGGTACACATACGTATATATAACAGACACAGGTGTACTGTACACATACGTATATATAAAAGACACAGGCAGACTGGCTCATATGTGTATATAACAGACACAGGTATACAGTACACATATGTATATAGATCAGACACATGTATACTGTACACATATGGGTATATAACAGAAACATGTATACTGTACACTTATGTATGTATACCATACACATGTATACTGTACACATATGTGGATATAACAGACACATGTATACTGTATACATATATACTGTACACATATGTGTATAAAACAGACACATGTATACTGTACAAATATGTATATATAACGGACACATGTTTACTGTACACATGTTTACTGCACACATATGTATAAATAACGGACACAAGTATACTGTACACATCAGTATACATAACAGACACATGTATACTGTATACATATATACTGTACACATGTGTATATATAACGGACACATGTATTAACGGACACATGTATACAGTACACATATGTATATATAACGGACATATGTATACTGTACCCATACGTATATATAACAGACCCATGTATACTATACACATACGTATATATAACTGACACATGTATACTGTACACATATGGGTATATAACAGACACATGTATACTGTATACATATATACTGTACACATATGTGTATAAAACAGACACATGTATACTGTACAAATATGTATATATAACGGACACATGTTTACTGTACCCATGTTTACTGCACCCATATGTATATATAACGGACACATGTTTACTGTACACATGTTTACTGCACACATATGTATATATAACGGACACATGTTTACTGTACACCTGTTTACTGCACCCATATGTATATATAACGGCCACAAGTATACTGTACACATCAGTATATATAACAGACCCATGTATACTATACACATACGTATATATAACTGACACATGTATACTGTACACATATGGGTATATAACAGAAACATGTATACTGTACACTTATGTATGTATACCATACACATGTATACTGTACACATATGTGTATAAAACAGACACATGTATACTGTACAAATATGTATATATAACGGACACATGTTTACTGTACACATGTTTACTGCTCACATATGTATATATAACGGACATATGTATACTGTACCCATACGTATATAGAACAGCCACATGTATACTTTGCACATATGTATATATAACAGACACAGGTGTACTGTACACATACGTATATATAAAAGACACAGGCAGACTGGCTCATATGTGTATATAACAGACACAGGTATACAGTACACATATGTATATATAACGGACACATGTTTACTGTACACCTGTTTACTGCACCCATATGTATATATAACGGACACATGTTTACTGTACACATGTTTACTGCACACATATGTATATATAACGGACACATGTTTACTGTACACATGTTTACTGCACACATATGTATATATAACGGACACATGTTTACTGTACACCTGTTTACTGCACCCATATGTATATATAACGGACACATGTTTACTGTACACCTGTTTACTGCACCCATATGTATATATAACGGACACATGTTTACTGTACACATGTTTACTGCTCACATATGTATATATAACGGACATATGTATACTGTACCCATACGTATATATAACAGACCCATGTATACTGTACACATATGGGTATATAACAGACACATGTATACTGTACACTTATGTATATATACCATACACATGTATACTGTACACATATGTATATATAACGGACACATGTATACTGTACACATATGTGTATATAACAGACACAGGTATACTGTACACATATGTGTATATAACAGACACAGGTATACTGTACACATATGTGTATATAACAGACACAGGGATACTGTACACATATGTGTATATAACAGACACAGGTATACTGTACACGTACGTATATATAACAGACACATGTATACTGTATACATATATACTGTACACACATGTATATATAACAGACACAGGTATACTGTACACGTACGTATATATAACAGACACAGGTATACTGTACACGTACGTATATATAACAGACACATGTATACTGTATACATATATACTGTACACATATGTATATATAACAGACACAGGTATACTGTACACGTATGTGTATATAACAGACACATGTATACTGTATAATTTCCTGGGGGGGTTTCCATGTGGGGAAAAATTGAGGAAAATTGTGAAAATACATGATTTTTAAAGAAAATTCTCAGGGTGGGGGGGTTTCCTGAAGCCCAAAAAAACCCTCTGGATCCGCCACTGTAGAATATGTATCAATACTGAGTGATATTTAATTGTTTTCCCTGTGAATACATCATGTGTGGTATCAAATTAAACCTAATCATTGCATGTTATAACAAACACACCAGTATGTCAGTCTACCTGACAACTCCGTAACGGACACCATGACACGAACAATGTTCCTCATTAATGATGTCTGCAGGGCTTTGTAAAGAAAACCTAAAACCGATAAATACTTCCTTATTTGGTAATTAAACCTTTGAACATGCGTTTTGTAACGTGTTTATAGATGTAACTGTATATCCGATTGTATCCTGTTGTTACGTGTGTTATTGTTATACCATCACCTGTCCATCACGTGGGCGTTTGTATCACTGCAGGTACAATTCGGTTACGGGACACGTGTTATACTGAGACACTTGGTTGGTTTTAATTTTCCTAATTAATTTTGAGCTTTTTCATTTTCAGATACTGTATAATTATTTACTCTTGTAAAACTTAGTCTTCCCTTCTTTCAAGTAATGTTTAAACAGATCGGGCCACGTTTTGTCTATTGTTATTTACAATCTTGTTTACCTTGTTCAAAACTATCAAATATTACGAGTACTTCTGTTTGTCATTGTACAAGACTTGCCACGCTGAGCTATGTTTACCGTCTACCGTCAAATTTGTACTAAGGCTGTAATGAGACAAGTTGTGAATGTTACTTAACTCATAACTTCTGTCTTAATTAGGTGTGTAAACTTTATAAACGTATCTTGTCAGTTATACCTGAGATGCTGTATAGTTAGCACAGACTCGGTTGAATATATTCCGTTGTTTGACGAAAGGAAAGCTAGTTTCCCGTTATAACTTACGTTAATGAGACGGCCCAGGCGTACAGATAATGAATACTCTCTAAACTGTTTTAGTAATATTTAAAATGGTCCCATTAACATTTCCATATATATATATATATATACATATATGTTTCTGCTTTGTTTTAGTACTAGCATTAGTTCATAGTGATTGTATCTTTATTCGGAAGTCATATAAAACAACCGGATAAATTCACAAAGACAAAACTTGAAATCAACGTCGATAACAAATAACAGAATCTGAGGTGTTGCTGAATCATAGGACATACCAAAGTCTAGGGTCGGATAAGGCTAGTGAGACCTTACTGTACAGATTACGACAGGGTCACAGTATTTACGTCACTAACGATCACACAGTTAACAAATCTGTATCTTGATAGATTCGGAACAACCGCCAGACAAGTATAATATCTCCATAGTTACCTCCCTTTAATCCCGAAATTTTCCTTTACAACTTCGGTTTTGAAATTTACAAAAGTCAACGTATATGTTCTAAATAAAAAAAATATCATCAGTGGTCTGAAGTAAAAAATAAATTTCAAAGGGGTGAGAGAAATATTACATAAAACAGCAATACAAGTGGGAGGGGAGCGTGGGTATCGGTGCTGGGTCAGTTTAATATCAGATAAAAAAAAAATCTATTTGTCGTTCCCCGTTTTTAATAAATTATATGAATCTCTGGTGGAGCCAGTATTATTTTACTGTAGTGCCATTTGGCGGCCAATCCGAACACCGTATTATAAATAATGTACAAAATAGAGCGATGAAGTTATTTCTAGGTGTTGGAAGAAATTCTTCCAATCTAGGTGAAAAAGGCGATATGGGTTGGATGTCTTGTGTATCCAAACAACGAATTGAAGTTTTTAGGTTGTGTTGTAAGGTAAAATCGGTGGATAATGACCGTATTCTGTACAAATTTTATTCATGGTCTTCCAGGAAAGGTAAATCATGGGATGTAAAAGCTAAAAAAAATAGCAAGTTAGTTTGGTATCGCCAATATTATTAATGACGCTCTAAATTCAACTAAATCCGTTATGTCAAAAATCAAGCAGACATTTTTCAACAAGGATGAAGAGACGTGGTTCTCCAGTCTTTGGTGTGATAAAGGTAACATTAACGGCAATAAGTTACGAACATACCGTTTATTCAAAACAGATTTACAACCGGAACATTACGTCACCACTTTAATGCCGAGACCACACCGGAGTGTATTAGCCAAGTTAAGAAGTGGCAGCTTACCGCTACTTATAGAGACGGGTAGATATACACGTCCAGTCACTCCATTAAATGACAGGCTGTGATAATAAAATTGAGAATGAAATCCACTTTTTATGTGAATGTAACCTATATTTCGACCTTAGAGTCCCGCTGTTTAAAAGAGCAAGTAATTTAGATCAATCATTTATTTCTATGGATCATAACGAACAATTTCTTTTCTTATGAATGAAGAATCGCTACAACCTGTCTTAGCTAAGTCAGTTTTCCTTTTTATGAAAAGGAGACGTGGTAGTATTTAAAACTTGATATGCATTTTAGATTTTTTATGACTATATACCTCGTAATTTATGGTTCATATTATTGCTTCTAGTAGGCAACATAACGAACCTTTCACCATTTACTATAATTCAGTTTTAATGGTTTTAGTAAATCTAATTTATGTATTTTATATGTATTTGATGTGCTAGGTCCCGATGATGGGGGAGGGGCGACTTGTCGGTAGGGATTGACCCAACCACTCTCGCTCTTCTCCCACCATCGGATCCTGAGCATACATTCAATTTGTATATCATGTACAGTATGATATATGGTTCTTATTATTGAGAATCATAAATAATTTCTATGTTTTAGTATATATATATTTTAAGAAGTGTATCGTAAGTCAGTATGGCTGGGCATATTTTGCATGTGTATTGTTATTATGTAAGTGATGTGTTATGTAAAATATGTGTGACACTTAAATAAAATATTATATTATTATATTATTATTATTTTATTATATTATCATTATATTATTATATTATTATAATATTATATTATAATATTATATTATTATATTATTATTTTATTATATTATTATATTATTATATATTATTATTATATTATTATATTATTATATAAAAGAAATGAGATCATTGTTTGTATGTTGATGATACACACACTAGTATATAGGTAGATATGAAGTGGACTCGGGTATGGTGATACACACACTAGTATATAGGTAGATATGTAGTGGACTCGGGTACGTCCAGAAATGTATGATTCACCATCAGCTATATACGGACAGAGTGGTACATCTTGTACACTGGTTATTGCTATTAATCATCTGTATTTATTATAAATAGTTTTATATAGAAGATGCATCAATTTACATGTATAGGCAATAACTTGAATTACGTACGAACAGACGTGTACTATACTAAGTTTAAGTTATACAAAGAATTATTACACTAAATACGATTCACTAAACTCCAGAAGTGTTCTATATCGCATATATTCATGCCTTGTTTTATAAATGGTCACCAGTTTATTTGTATGGTGTTGCTACACTAGTTCCTCCTACGTAAGGGAGGTAACTCCCACGGTCTCGCTGGAATTCCTAATCTCCCTTCTGTGTGTATATCAAACAACAAAAAGGTCAGTTGAATACATTTATTGGACGGTTGTATTTATATGAATACATTCTTTTTTCAAAATAATATTTACGGAATAATTTAATAAATAGTATGTACAATATGTTCAATCCAACTCCATGCATTGCTAACTCGCACTACGTACGTATTGTTAGTCACAAACATATACCACCTTACACTGTCACCTTGCACTGTCTCCTGACACTGTCACCTTACATTGTCACTGTCACCTTACATTGTCACTGTCACCTTACACTGTCACCTTACACTGTCTCCTGACACTGTCACCTTACATTGTCACTGTCACCTTACACTGTCACCTTACACTGTCACCTTACATTGTCACTGTCACCTTACACTGTCACCTTACACTGTCTCCTGACAGGATAGGTCCACACAAAGTGACATCAGGATAGGTCCACACAAAGTGACATCAGGATAGGTCCACACAAAGTGACATCAGGGTAGGTCCACACATCAAGATAGGTCCACACAAAGTGACATCATGATAGGTCCACACAAAGTGACATCATGATAGGTCCACACAAAGTGACATCATGATAGGTCCACACAAAGTGACATCAGGATAGGTCCACACAAAGTGACATCATGATAGGTCCACACAAAGTGACATCATGATAGGTCCACACAAAGTGACATCATGATAGGTCCACACAAAGTGACATCATGATAGGTCCACACAAAGTGACATCATGATAGGTCCACACAAAGTGACATCATGATAGGTCCACACAAAGTGACATCATGATAGGTCCACACAAAGTGACATCATGATAGGTCCACACAAAGTGACATTATGATAGGTCCACACAAAGTGACATCATGATAGGTCCACACAAAGTGACATTATGATAGGTCCACACAAAGTGACATCATGATAGGTCCACACAAAGTGACATCATGATAGGTCCACACAAAGTGACATTATGATAGGTCCACACAAAGTGACATCATGATAGGTCCACACAAAGTGACATCATGATAGGTCCACACAAAGTGACATTATGATAGGTCCACACAAAGTGACATCATGATAGGTCCACACAAAGTGACATTATGATAGGTCCACACAAAGTGACATCATGATAGGTCCACACAGAGTGACATTATGATAGGTCCACACAAAGTGACATCAAGATAGGTCCACACAAAGTGACATCATGATAGGTCCACACAGAGTGACATTATGATAGGTCCACACAAAGTGACATCAAGATAGGTCCACACAAAGTGACATAAGGATAGGTCCACACAAAGTGACATTATGATAGGTCCACACAGAGTGACATTATGATAGGACCACACAAAGTGACATCATGATAGGTCCACACAAAGTGACATCAGGGTAGGTCCAAACATCAAGATAGGTCCACACAAAGTGACATCATGATAGGGCCACACAAAGTGACATTATGATAGGTCCACACAGAGTGACATTATGACAGGTCCACACAAAGTGACATCAAGATAGGTCTACACAAAGTGACATCATGATAGGTCCACACAAAGTGACATTATGATAGGTCTACACAAAGTGACATCATGATAGGTCCACACATCAAGATAGGTCCACACAAAGTGACATTATGATAGGTCCACACAGAGTGACATTATGACAGGTCCACACAAAGTGACATCAAGATAGGTCTACACAAAGTGACATCAAGATAGGTCCACACAGTGACATCATGATAGGTCCACACAAAGTGACATTATGATAGGTCCACACAAAGTGACAGCAAGATAGGTCCACACAAAGTGACATCAAGATAGGTCCACAAAAAGTGACATCATGATAGGTCCACACAGAGAGACATTATGATAGGTCTAGACAAAAAGACATCAAGATAGGTCCACACAAAGTGACATCATGATAGGGCCACACAAAGTGACATTATGATAGGTCCACACAGAGTGACATTATGACAGGTCCACACAAAGTGACATCAAGATAGGTCCACACAAAGTGACATTAGGATAGGTCCACACAAAGTGACATTATGATAGGTCCACACAAAGTGGCATCATGATAGGTCCACACAAAGTGACATCAGGGTAGGTCCACACAAAGTGACATCAAGATAGGTCCACAAAAAGTGACATCATGATAGGTCCACACAGAGAGACATTATGATAGGTCCACACAAAGTGACATCATGATAGGGCCACACAAAGTGACATTATGATAGGTCCACACATAGTGACATTATGATAGGCCCACACAAAGTGACATCATGATAGGTCCACACAAAGTGACATAATGATAGGTCCACACAGAGTGACATTATGATAGGACCACACAAAGTGACATCATGATAGGTCCACACATCAGGATAGGTCCACACAAAGTGACATCAGGGTAGGTCCAAACATCAAGATAGGTCCACACAAAGTGACATCATGATAGGTCCACACAAAGTGACATCATGATAGGTCCACACAAAGTGACATTATGATAGGTCCACACAGAGTGACATTATGACAGGTCCACACAAAGTGACATCAAGATAGGTCCACAAAAAGTGACATCATGATAGGTCCACACAGAGAGACATTATGATAGGTCTAGACAAAAAGACATCAAGATAGGTCCACACAAAGTGACATCAGGATAGGTCGTCACATCAAGATAGGTCCACACAAAGTGACATTATGATAGGTCTACACAAAGTGACATCATGATAGGTCCACACAAAGTGACATCAGGGTAGGTCCATACAAAGTGACATCAAGATTGGTCCACACAAAGTGACATCAGGATAGGTCCACACAAAGTGACATCAGGGTAGGTCAACACATCAAGATAGGTCCACACAAAGTGACATTATGATAGGTCCACACAGAGTGACATTATGACAGGTCCACACAAAGTGACATCAAGATAGGTCCACACAAAGTGACATCATGATAGGTCTACACATACCAACTATAACAAAGTCATAGGCCCCTTGTGCTGAATCTAGTGAATTCGGTAATACTCTAAAGGGGCTTTGGATTAAACAGGTAAAGATTGGAATCTCCTTCCCTTGACGAGGCACGTGTTATATGAGCAGGACATGTACTGGATCCATAGAAAGCAGATATCTAATGACAGGTTTGCGAGTGACAAAAGTAATTACTAATGTATCAAGTAAGTTATAAAAAGGTTTTTTTCTGTAAGAAAGAAGAAGGTAAAATGTCGGTATTACACGATCATAGATGAAGCATTAATGGCCGTTACCCAATGGTATCCTTTATAACGTCATATTGATTGTTGATGTCATAACAACTGACAAACCATACAAATATACTCAACATTTACACGACCAATAACAGACCAACGGTCACACCATTACTTGTAATAAACCTTTCTCAAATGGAGTAACATCTTTACCCGTGTATCCGAACACCTAATGCACTGTCTGTAACGTAACACATGTATCAAAATCAGTCACTTGTGAAGTTAACCTTATGTATAACAAAAATATAGTCTATCACACAATTTACGGTCGATATGTTTTACAGCCAATCACAAGGTTCGTACGTCTGCTTGAGAATGAACCCCCGGGATCAGCAGTACGGCCTACTCCATCAACACCAGTTAAACATTCTCTTTCTCCCATAACCAATATTGTTGTACATTGTATGTTGTGGCCATAAGTGGAACATGTAGGCTGTGACGTCATCCTAGGTCCATTTTCTAAGCAAAATCATACCGTTAAAAGGGAGGACATAAACAATTGCTTTTATAAATCAGAATCCTCTCAGCCGCGAATTCGAACACTCACGAATAAAACCTACTTTCGTAGTTGGCGAAATTAACTGTGTATCTCAACATCGCATATCAGTATATAAAACATATACATAGCTATGTAAACGTGGTATATTGTATGATCATTTTCAAGTCCATGGCCTGTACACAATTCGTAACTAACTTAATTATGCAACAAATTATTTTGGAATGGTGTATTGTATCTTGGCAAAATGAAGAATAAGCACCTTAACAGTTACATGTAATACAAATCTCGATATCAACAACGTTAGACAGTTTAACTCATAAACCGACGTATAATAAGCACAAACTGTGTTGTTGTGTGTCGAGTACATTTGTGCACTGTTTTATATACAATGTAGCAGCGGCAAGTATCTACCGTGGTAGAAAATAATAGGAGGATATTTAACATGTGGGATCAAATAAACTAATCACGCCACAGGTTAGAGTTCTATATCATTTTGAGGAAAATCTTAAAATCCCAGTTATATATTTGCACCATGCAATACTCAAAATAGGTACTTAATTATACCATACCACCTCAATACAACTCATAAACATTTCATATTTTCCCTGAAAAGGTAACTGATATGATATTTGTCGTCGTTTTAGCTGTTCCATCGCACGTGCTTAATAGAAAGCGGGGTTTACTTTACTGAGCATGAAACAAGCTGCAATAAGAGGTGTTCCGAATGCACTTTGTTCCTCGTCACACAATCCAAGTTCATCGAGAAAGGCCGTGGCTAGGACATCTTTGCGTATTTTTTGGTGTATGGCTGCAGGACTATCTGGACATATCAGTAAAAGTAATCAAGAACTAAAAAACGCGGATGAAATATCCTCATCTGCTGCCCTTTGTCACTTCCTGACAGTCTGTCAGATGTTATTAGCACGTAAAGCTACACATTTAACAGGGAACTTATCTTTCTCCTGGTTCCTTTCACTGTTAATAACCCTCGCGAAATCCTCATTAGCAGAACAATTGGCGACAATAGGTGTTGACTGGTGTATGATCTACACAGACGATCCGTGGTAAACACTAGGGAAAACACCAATGGCCTATATTACTATAAATACGTGAGAGCCTGGTTCTCGTAGAGTTTCTCACCCAAGTCCAGCGTCACCTCATCCGTGTCACAGGCGGGATCAGTCTCCCGCATCATCGACAGCTGACTGTTCCGGTCCAGAGAGGTTATCGAGGTCGGCAGGGTGTCGCCGTTAAAGCTAGGGTTCTGTAGTCCGTTCTTAGACTTGGCGTTCACATCCTCGGAGACCCTGCGTAGTAGGTCGCCATTTGTCACAAACTCTCTCGACTTAAGGTGTCTACAAGACAAAACAATAGACTCAGCACAAGTATATACTGTAGGGGCTGTTTCTATTATAGCTTAAATGTTACTATCGTATCAAATCAGGGACAATGATAAGGTTTAGATATCCCTTCAGACGCAATGATAAGGTTAAGATATCCCTTATAAGGGTAATCTCTCATAAATGTGTACCTGTTCATAATTTCGTTTGCGTAAAATGAAGCAAAAAAAAAATAATACCATAAAAAGCATGTAAACACTTTTGTAACACTGAATCTGTGCTATAAAAAGTATGACATAAATCCCTCAAGCTCTGTTGGTGTTTTATAGAGAAGTCATCCTCGATATCCAGGGGTTACACTCATTCATAGCAAAACGGAAGGCACAAAGACAGCTGTTCGATTGGTCTCGGGTAACAAACCTGACCAATCACTAGGCTGATACCTGTCCTTTGAATATTACAATGGGGCGACACCCGACTTCAAAGTCAGTCTATATCTACCGTTACGCGACCGCGAGATTCTTTTAATGTACATCAAAGGATCAAACAAGTCTTCTTGTCTCATCAACAAGGTGGCACACACCGAGCCTTCGATTTTGCTATGACATATTCCGGGGGTGTAGAGAGCGAAGTAAGCGTAACCCCTGGATATCGAGGAGGTAGAGAAGTATATGTGAACACTTACATGGTATATATTGTAACAGCGTTATCGGGTATCTGACTATACATATGACGTATACGATTTGATATCAGGATATGCCGCTGGATAATTATGTCTCATTACAAAATAACCTCACGACGGCCACATAAAACACACAGGCAGAAAAACTCAACGACTACTTCAAGTATTAGATGTCGCCACCCATGGCAAAACCTGTCCTATACATAATGTAATGACTAAAATAATATATCATCTGCATGTATTTTTCAGAAAGTACCATTCAAAGTATCATATCTGTAACCAAAGAATTGAAATCAACAAATAACTTAAGACAGAAGGTATTATCAAACTATGGCTGTTTCAATATCGGAACAGCCAGACTATGATTGTTTCAATATCGGAACAGCCAGACTATGACTGTTTCAATATCGGAACAGCCAGACTATGATTGTTTCAATATCGGAACAGCCAGACTATGACTGTTTCAATATCGGAACAGCCAGACTATGACTGTTTCAATATCGGAACAGCCAGACTATGACTGTTTCAATATCGGAACAGCCAGACTATGACTGTTTCAATATCGGAACAGCCAGACTATGACTGTTTCAATATCGGAACAGCCAGACTATGACTGTTTCAATATCGGAACAGCCAGACTATGACTGTTTCAATATCGGAACAGCCAGACTATGACTGTTTCAATATCGGAACAGCCAGACTATGACTGTTGATTATAAAATATCATCAGCCAGACTATGACTGTTTAAATATCGGAACAGCCAGATTATGACTGTTTAAATATCATCAGCTAGAATATGACTGTTTAAATATCGGAACAGCCAGACTATGACTGTTTCAATATCATCAGCTAGATTACGACTGTTTAAATATCGGAACAGCCAGACTATGACTGTTTAAATATCGGAACAGCCAGACTATGACTGCTTAAATATCATCAGCTAGATTATGACTGTTTAAATATCGGAACAGCCAGATTATGACTGTTTAAATAACATCCGCTAGACTATGACTGCAGCGTACATGGTAGAACATCTATACATTACGGCAATGTGTACATCATAAACTTAACTACATGTATTAAATTTCCTTGTGGAGTTATCATCTATAAACGGGACAAGAAAGGTATTTATTAAACAATAATGATAATAGTGTTTTTTAAATCACGAAAGGAAAACATATATAAATCTAAATGACGAAAACTTTTCTTAATTTCTGTAAATAATTAAGATGTAGGAAACATGCATGTTAATTGTATAATTATGTACACTACTCGAGGCTTTCGTCTTCAGTGGAGTAATTATACTGTACAAGACAATGATTAAGAACAAACAGATAGAAATTTATTTCCACGGAGTGTGGTTATACATGTAACGTTCTATTATTCCATTCAGAAAACTTACTTCACTGGTGTTAAATAAATGCAAGTATGCATGCACTATCTAAGCTTTGCTGCTTAGGAGTGCTTGTTTATATACACTATTCAATTCATTTATTAACTTTCGGCCTTACGGCCCATCAGTACAAACATATCAATACAATGCATAATATACACAATAACACGGCTCACAATATACAGTGAGAGAGTGGAGTAAATAAATTAGATTCTTAACTTATTAGCTTCAAAAATATATTTACCAAGTTGACATAATTCCTTAGTATTGTTAACACACAATAATTGTATAAATTTAAACATGGATGGCTTTTTCCAGTAGTACTTTTTAATAAGGCGACTTCTTAAGTTTTGGTAGGTTTTACATATCAGAATAAAATGGTATTCATCTTCGACTTCTGTAGCCGAATTACAGTTCGTACAATATCTCTGTTCTCGAATAACGTTGCGATATCTACCGGTCTCGATTGCTAATGAATGTGCAGACATTCGTAACTTTGTTAGACTAATTCTATAATTCTTAGGAATATATTTGGTTAAATAATACTGAATGGAAAAGTGGTCTACGATACACTTGTATAAAAAACACTTAGAGGAAGTCTCTAGTAAACCTCTTAAATGTTGTTGGCCTTGGTCAAAAATTCTTTGACGAATAAGCGGTAAAATTAATTTAACATTAGTCGACGATTGGCTTAACCATACATCACCAAAGCCCAAAGCAAATAATTCATTTTTTACATGGTGTACCCAGTTAAAGCAAGTACATGTAATCTGTTTTGATAAAAAAGAATATGCACAGTTCAGAATACAATTTTTCGAGTCGAGTAACTTAAACCAATACTTAACTAACTACTACAGTTAACAATTAAAACAGAAAACGATAAATTACAACATGAATACGCCATGTGACTACAACACTGAGGCTACAGTATTAGAGAAACCCATGCGTGTCGAACCTGGTGTTAATCCGTTAATTCTATAGTTTGTAGTTGTTAGTTCTGACTTTGCTCCTGAAACAAAATATAAAACTGAGTCTTGGTTACAATAAAAACCAATGCTATACATTGATGATACACTCCATAACTCATTGTCATTATATACAGTAACGATCAATTTCCTTACCTAGGTATTATTTTAAATTACAGCAATAAATTCGCATCTATACAAAAACAATTAGCTAGACAAGGACGAAAAGCTATGGTTGCATTGTTTTCAAAGTGTTCATCATTAAACTTAAATGTAAACACTATGCTCCACCTTTTTGATACATATGTAAGCAGTATCCTTTTCTATGCAAGTGAAATTTGGTGTATGCACAAAGCTCCAGAGATAGAACATGTACATTTACATTTTTGTAAGAAATTACTAAAAGTGAAGAAATCGGCCAATAACAACATGGTATATCTTGAATTGGGACGATGACCTCTAGTTTGGATGAGAAAAAATAGAATGATAATTGATTGGTTTAAGATATTAAAATCTGAAAATTGTATTATATCAACTTCCTATAGGTTTTTATTACAGTGTTGTAGTAGAAATGATTTCAACTGGGCTATAGCAGTAAGAGATGAATTAAATAATCTAGGTCTTAGTGATGTTTGGTTAAATCCATGTATCTCTCAGCAAAATTTGTTATTACCAATGATAAAACAAAGAATTTTGATGCATACAATTCCGAAGGGCCACAGTGGAAAACTCTCCTAAATGTTTATTGTATAAACATATAATAGATTTTGGAGAAACATTACAATTTTACCTCACAAAATATATACCAATGAAATATCGCATTTGTTTAACTCGAATACGTACATCTACCAATTCTTTAGCTATAGAAGTTGGAAGGTATACTAATATACCTAGAGAACGTAGATATTGTAAACAGTGTAACTCCCCCTCTGAATTAGAAAACGAATTTCATTTTTTATTGGTCTGTTCTAAATTCCAAAATCTCAGATCTCGTTATATGATTGTTTTCATCCTCTGTACATTGTCCATGATTTATGTAAAATATGTTTTGTATACTGATGGGCCAATTGCCCAAAGTTTGAATGAAACTTGAACTTGAACTTGAACCATTATTTCATGCTTGTTTATTGCAAATGAAAGAAAATCTAAGTCATGTGCTTGTTTATCGTTTTCTGAAATAAAAGTACATTTGTTTCTGCTGTATTTTCTATCTGTATCATTACACTTCTCATAATCATTTATTACAGACGTTTAATAAATTACACAACCGACACAAACGGAAAAGAGTGTAAATAGAATGATATCTAATTTGAATAAATATTCAACTCTAAAAATTATTCAGATTCAGCAAGTTTAATTCAGGATGGCTCATTGCTACATCATCATCAGCATTCAGCATGAATTTCATGTAATTATTTCATGTTGTTGTACTTAGACGATTCAGGTAATTATGTAATGTTGTTGTACTTTGACGATGATGATGATGATGATGATGATGATGATGGTTATGATGATGATGATGGTTATGATGATGAAAGCGATGAATTAAGAATGTGCCAGTAATATGTAATTATATGTTGCACTTATATAAAATTATTTGTTGAAAATAAATTTAATTAAATTGAATTGACTCGATTACATAATTAGTGTACGTAGTTTTGCATGTTTGGTAAAGGAATGTTTATCTAATACTTACACACTCGATAAAGTGTGTTAATCGAATTGAGGTTAATGATTTCCTATGAATTCCCATAAAAAAAAACTTATGTGTAAAAAATCTAATTTTGTTCTATCAAACAAAATAAATTTTAAGGAGAATGACATGACTCTCTTAATTATTTTTCAAATTTGGTTGTGGATCTGAGGCAAAATTACCTTGAGCGGGGGCCAAATATGACTTCATCATTCTGATAAAACATTGCTTCGTGAAAATACCTTAAAATCGTTCTGGGGACCATGGTGACATACACCATACACATTTTAGTAATATTTAATCACTTTAGTTGTCCAGTAAAGTATTACATCATCTACCCACGTGGATGGAAAATTTTCAAAGAAAGAAATCATTTTGTAAGTTATAGTATATTGTAAGCCATGGAAATGTTAATTATGTGAACCAGCGATATCATTTCCGCATAACAAGTACATTAATTGATTCAGTGACACAGGGAAAATGATCCTTCTCTGTATAAACAGGTATGTAAAATATCTGGACCGTGACGTCACACGAGAGGATATCCAATTTAAGTATATGATTTAATCTATGTTGACATTAAATATGCTAGTTATCTTTGAGCAATGATGTTTGTCTCGACCTCGGCCCCATGTTACTTGAAGACGATTTATGAGGATCGGAGTTGTCGTTCCCAGTCTCCTTATAATGTCACTAATGTGAAACTTGGAAATTAATTGGGTGTGCGTATGTGTACTGGGAAAATCTAACGCAAAATCGGTATTTTTTTTGTAATACATATTCAAGATTTCCCTTAAACATAATATTAAGCCCTCGGTAGATGCTTTCACAAGCTTTCGTTTAACTGTGAAAAGGTGGGTTGACCAGTAACCCTTTAAGTTCGGCATCATTAAGCAAATATATAGATAGTAAAGTGTTAATACATACCTCACACATATTATGCAGACTACAACAAAAATTACTAAGATCCCGGCAACAATGGCTACTGGAATGATTACTTCAACTGAAACACGTAACATTCAGGATATGTAACACAAGTTTAGGATAAGTTCCATCTGTAAATAATGAAGTTGGTATTCTTAAAAGTTATAATGTGACTTTTCAATCATTATTTTTTTTATTATTTTTATTATTCTGTTATTCCTGACAAGAAAGAAAGATTAAAGCAACGGTTGTTTTTATTTTTATAAGCTTACGTTGGTAGTTTTCGCCATCTTCTCCTTGTGGTTGAGGCGATGCCATGGTTGGTTTGGGAGACGTCGGTTCATTTGATGTTGGCGCATTTGTACTTGTTGTTTCATGAGATACTTCAGACTCTGCTGTTGTTACTCTTTGCGTCGTTAATGGTTTAGTTGTTGTTTTAATTGTTGATGTTGTTGTTAAAGGTTTAGTTGTTGTTTTAACTGTTGATGTTGTTGTTAATGGTTTAGTTGTTGTTTTAACTGTTGATGTCGATGGTTGAATTGTTGTTTTAAATACAGTTGTTGTCGATGGTTTAGTTGTTGTTTTAATTGTTGTTGTCAATGGTTTAGTTGTTGTCGCCACCTGTTCTGTTGTCGATAGCGTAGATTGTGTTGTTGGGGCTGTTGAGCTAGATAATGATGTTGAGGCTGCTGTTGTTGTATGATTTGTTGATGACTGTGTAACTGTCGTGGACTGTGTAACTGTCGTGGACTGTGCAGTAGATATGGTCGCTGATGGCGTTGTAGGTTTTGGAGATGATGTGGACATGTTTGCAGACGTTGTTGTCGAAGTTGTTGAGGATACTGTTGCTGTTGATGACGTCTTTGTGCTTGCTGTTGGTGTATGGGCTGTGCTGGCGGCGGCGGTGGTGATGGTGGTGGTATTTCCGGTTGTGGCACCAGATGGGTCGTTGCATTTCAAGGCGATGTCACCACTCGCACCTGTTAATGTACACATAAAACTTTATCATACTGAAGTACATCAGCAATCATATCGTCCACGGTAGTCCTAATGTATAAATAGTAAAGGTTTAAAGTCAATATATAATAATAAAGGTTTAAAGTCAATATATAATAGTAAATAGTATCTCTTGAATTAATTGCAATCATTTGCATATTTATGACGTCGTCTAAAATTGGGATATCATTTATATAACGATTTGCCCTGTGTTATAATGTAAACACTCTCAAACTGCCATGGAAATAAAACAAAATTACGTCCATGCCAATCATCAGACATTGAATGAAGTAAGCAGTAACTTGTTCCCATATATGTAATATCACTGTTTTATTTATCTGGCATCTGGTGTAAAACCTAGTGATGGGACTATACAGAACTGATGTCATACCTAGTGATAGGACCATACAGAACTGATGTACATACCTAGTGATAGGACCATACAGAACTGAT
>NW_018404202.1:456630-460095 GCF_002113885.1 Mizuhopecten yessoensis
ACCTAGTGATAGGACCATACAGTATCTGTTGTACAAACCTAGTGATAGGACCATACATTATCTGTTGTACAAACCTAGTGATAGAACCATACAATACCTGTTGTACATACCTAGTGATAAGACCATACAGTATCTGTTGTACAAACCTAGTGATAGGACCATACAGTTTCTGTTGTACAAACCTAGTGCTAGGACCATACAGTTTCTGTTGTACACACCTAGTGATAGAACCATACAGTTTCTGTTGTACATACCTAGTGATAGGACCATACAGTATCTGTTGTACAAACCTAGTGATAGGACCATACAGTTTCTGTTGTACATACCTAGTGATAGGACCATACCGTATCTGTTGTACAAACCTAGTGATGGGACCATACAGTATCTGTTGTACAAACCTAGTGATAGGACCATACAGTTTCTGTTGTACACACCTAGTGATAGGACCATACAGTATCTTATGTCAAACGGGTCTTTCTCCATGAGGAAGCTGACGTCTAGCGTATCACCATTGTTGACATTCACATTTCCAACAATAAAACAGCCCTGGCTGACCGTCGTGTCCCCTCTGGTCAGCACGAGGCGACTGCCACAGTTGATATAGTTCGGCTGAAGATCAAAGTGAGGGGACAAATGGATGATGGTGGAGGCTTCGTTATCCAGAGTTACGGTAGCTGTACATGAACACGTGGCAGGTTTAGTCTGTCCCTCCGCCGTGTAAGTGTCAACAATCACCCGGTTCCCCTTGGCCTCGGAGCTGGTACACATGGAGGCCACTAGGCAAAATTAACACAAACACAGCAAATATTAAATATGGAATTTCATATATAAATGTGATGGATATCACATAGGGAATCATGATCGATTTTAATGTCTTTGGTAAGGCGCAATTGAGTTGAACATCTGTTAATGCTTTGCATCATTCATCGGTTACATAACAAATGCATTAGACTAAAAATACTAAATATTTTTAAGTACTACACGCTTACTTCAGTGGAGCATGGCCCGTGGCACTATGTAGAATGGGACATATACAGTGGGCAATGACCCGTGGCACTATGTAGGAGGGACATACACAGTGAACCATGGCCCATGGCACTATGTAGGAGGGACATCTACAGTGAACCATGGCCCGTGGCACTATGTAGGAGGGACATATACAGTGGACCATGGCCCGTGGCACTATGTAGGAGGGACATACACAGTGGAGCATGGCCCGTGGCACTATGTAGGAGGGACATATACAGTGGACCATGGCCCGTGGCACTATGTAGGAGGGACATGTACAGTGGAGCATGGCCCGTGGCACTATGTAGAAGGGACATGTACAGTGGAGCATGACCCGTGGCACTATGTAGGAGGGACATGTACAGTGGACCATGGCCCGTGGCACTATGTAGGAGGGACATACACAGTGGACCATGGCCCGTGGCACTATGTAGGAGGGACATACACAGTGGACCATGGCCCGTGGCACTATGTAGAAGGGACATGTACAGTAGAGCATGACCCGTGGCACTATGTAGGAGGGACATATACAGTGGGCCATGGCCCGTGGCACTATGTAGGAGGGACATACACAGTGAACCATAGCCCGTGGCACTATGTAGGAGGGACATACACAGTGGACCATGGCCCGTGGCACTATGTAGAAGGGACATGTACAGTAGAGCATGACCCGTGGCACTATGTAGGAGGGACATACACAGTGAACCATAGCCCGTGGCACTATGTAGGAGGGACATACACAGTGAACCATAGCCCGTGGCACTATGTAGGAGGGACATACACAGTGGACCATGGCCCGTGGCACTATGTAGGCGGGACATATACAGTGTACCGTGGCCCGTGGCACTATGTAGGCGGGACATATACAGTGTACCGTGGCCCGTGGCACTATGTAGGAGGGACATATACGGTGGACCATGGCCCGTGGCACTATGTAGAAGGGACATGTACAGTAGAGCATGACCCGTGGCACTATGTAGGAGGGACATATACAGTGTACCGTGGCCCGTGGCACTATGTAGGAGGGACATACACAGTGAACCATAGCCCGTGGCACTATGTAGGAGGGACATGTACAGTGGACCATGGCCCATGGCACTAAATAGGAGGGACATACACAGTGGAGCATGGCCCGTGGCACTATGTAGAAGGGACATGTACAGTGGAGGATGACCCGTGGCACTATGTAGGAGGGACATGTACAGATGCAGTTCACGAATAACTTGGAGTATAAGGCTGGGACCTAGATTTACATAGCTGGTGTCGTTTTGAACCAGATTTACATGGCTGGTGTCGTTTTGACCCAGATTGAAATGGCTGGTGTTGTTTTGACCTAGACTTAAATGGCTGGTGTCGTTTTGACCCAAATTTAAATGGCTGGTGTCGTTTTGACCCAGATTTAAATGGCTGGTGTCGTTTTGACCCAGATTGAAATGGCTGGTGTTGGTTTGACCTAGATTTACATGGCTGGGGTCATTTTGACCCAGATTTACATGGCTGGTGTCATTTTGGCCCAGATTTAAATGGATGGTGTTGTTTTGACCTATACTTAAATGGCTGGTGGTGTTTTGACCCAGATTGAAATGGCTGGTGTTGGTTTGACCTAGATTTAAATGGCTGGTGTTGTTTTGACCTAGATTTACATTGCTGGTGTCGTTTTGACCCAGATTTAAATGGCTGTTGTCGTTTTGACCCAGATTTACATATATAGCTGGTGTCGTTTTGACATTGATTTACATAGCTGGTGTCGTTTTGAACCAGATTTAAATGGCTGGTGTTATTTTGGCCTAGATTTAAATAGCTGTTGTCGTTTTGACCTAGATTTACATGACTGGGGTCGTTTTGACCTAGATTTACATGGCTGGTGTCGTTTTGACATTGATTTACATGGCTGGTGTCGTTTTGACCCAGATTTGCATTACTGGTGTAGTAACATGAGGTGTATTGTTGTGTTGTGTCTACTGTGTAACATGATGTGTATTGTTGTGTTGTGTCTACCGTGTAACATGAGGTGTATTGTTGTGTTGTGTCTACTGTGTAACATGAGATGTATTGTTGTGTTGTGACTACTATGTAACATGAGGTGAATTGTTGTATTGTGTCTACTGTGTCACATGAGGTGTATTGTTGTGTTGTGACTACCATGTAACATGAGGTGTATTGTTGTGTTGTGTCTACTGTGTAACATGAGGTGTATTGTTGTGTTGTGTCTACCGTGTAACATGAGGTGTATTGTTGTGTTGTGTCTACTGTGTAACATGAGATGTATTGTTGTGTTGTGACTACTATGTAACATGAGGTGAATTGTTGTATTGTGTCTACTGTGTCACATGAGGTGTATTGTTGTGTTGTGACTACCATGTAACATGAGGTGTATTGTTGTGTTGTGTCTACTGTGTAACATGAGGTGTATTGTTGTGTTGTGTCTACTGTGTAACATGAGGTGTATTGTTGTGT
>NW_018404202.1:460138-475626 GCF_002113885.1 Mizuhopecten yessoensis
TGTAACATGAGGTGTATTAATGTGTTGTGTCTACTGTGTAACATGAGGTGTATTGTTGTGTATACTGTGTAACATGAGGTGTATTGTTGTGTCTACTGTGTAACATGAGGTGCATTGTTGTGTTGTGTCTACTATGTAACATGAGGTGTATTAATGTGTTGTGTCTACTGTGTAACATGAGGTGTATTGTTGTGTCTACTGTGTAACATGAGGTGTATTGTTGTGTCTACTGTGTAACATGAGGTGCATTGTTGTGTTGTGTCTACTATGTAACATGATGTGTATTGTTGTGTTGTTCCTACTGTGTAACATGAGGTGTATTGTTGTGTTGTGTCTACTATGTAACATGACGTGTATTGTTGTGTTGTTCCTACTGTGTAACATGAGGTGTATTGGTGTGTCTACTGTGTAACATGAGGTGAAATGTTGTGTCTACTGTGTAACATGAGATGTATTGGTGTGTTGTGTCTACTATGTAACATGAGGTGTTTTGTTGTGTTATGACTACTATGTAACATGAGGTGTATTCTTGTGTTGTGTCTACTGTGTAACATGAGATGTATTGTTGTGTTGTGTCTACTTTGTATCATGAGGTGTATTGTTGTGTTGTGACTACTATGTAACATGAGGTGTATTGTTGTGTTGTGTCTACTGTGTATCATGAGGTGTATTGTTGTGTTGTGACTACTATGTAACATGAGGTGTTTTGTTGTGTTGTGACTACTATGTAACATGAGGTGTATTGTTGTGTTGTGTATACTGTGTAACATGAGGTGTATTGTTGTGTTGTGACTACTATGTAACATGAGGTGTTTTGTTGTGTTATGACTACTATGTAACATGAGGTGTATTGTTGTGTGGTGTATACTGTGTAACATGAGGTGTATTGTTGTGTTGTTACTACTGTGTAACATGAGGTGTATTGTTGTGTTGTGTCTACTGTGTAGAATGAGGTGTATTGTTGTGTCTACTGTGTAACATGATGTGTATTGTTGTGTTGTGTCTACTGTGTAACATGAGGTGTATTGTTCTGTCTGCTGTGTAACATGAGGTGTATTGTTGTGTTGTGTCTACTGTGTAATATGAAATGTATTGTTGTGTGTACTGTGTCACATGAGGTGTATTGTTGTGTTGTGTCTACTGTGTAACATGAGGTTTATTGTTGTGTTGTGTCTACTGTGTAACATGAGATGTATTGTTGTGTTGTGTCTACTGTGTAACATGAGATGTATTGTTCTGTCTACTGTGTAACATGAGGTGTATTGTTGTCTAGTGTCTACTGTGTAACATGAAATGTATTGTTGTGTGTACTGTGTAACATGAGGTGTATTGTTGTGTTGTGTGTACTGTGTAACATGAGGTGTATTGTTGTGTTTACTGTGTACCATGAGGTGTATTGTTGCGTTGTGTCTACTGTGTACCATGAGGTGTCTTGTTGTGTTGTGTCTACTGGGTAACATGAGGTGTACTGTTGTGTTGTGTCTACTGTGTACCATGAGGTATATTGTTGTGTTGTGTCTACTGTGTAATCTACTGTGTAACATGAGATGTATTGTTCTGTCTACTGCGTAACATGAGGTGTATTGTTGTGTTGTGTCTACTGTGTAACATGAAATGTATTGTTGTGTGTACTGTGTAACATGAGGTGTATTGTTGTGTTGTGTCTACTGTGAAACATGAGGTGTATTGTTGTGTTGTGTCTACTGTGTAACATGAGGTGTATTGTTGTGTCTATTGTGTAACATGAGGTGTATTGTTGTGTTGTGTCTAATGTGTAACATGAGGTGTATTGTTGTGTTGTGTCTACTGTGTAACATGAGGTGTATTGTTGTGTCTACCGTGTAACATGAGGTGTATTGTTGTGTCCACTGTGTAACATGAGGTGTATTGTTGTCTCTTCTCTGTAACATGAGGTGTATTGTTGTGTCTCCTCTGTAACATGAGATGTATTGTTGTGTTGTGTCTACTCTGTAACATGAGATGTATTGTTGTGTTGTGTCTACTCTGTAACATGAGATGTATTGTTGTGTCTACTGTGTAACATGAGGTGAATTGTTGTGTTGTGTCTACTGTGTAACATGAGGTGTATTGTTGTGTCTACCGTGTAACATGAGGTGTATTGTTGTGTCCACTGTGTAACATGAGGTGTATTGTTGTGTCTACTGTGTAACATGAGATGTATTGTTGTGTTGTGTCTACTGTGTAACATGACATGAATTGTTGTGTTGTGTCTACTGTGTAACATGAGGTGTACTGTTGTGTTGTGTCTACTGTGTAACATGAGGTGTATTGTTTTGTCTTCTGTGTAACATGAGATGTATTGTTGTGTTGTGTCTACTTTGTAACATGAGGTGTATTGTTGTGTTGTGTCTACTGTGTAACATGAGATGTATTGTTATGTTTTGTCTACTGTGTAACATGAGATGTATTGTTGTGTTGTGTCTACTGTGTAACATGAGGTGTATTGTTGTGTCTTCTCTGTAACATGAGGTGTATTGTTGTGTCTACCGTGTAACATGAGGTGTATTGTTGTGTCCACTGTGTAACATGAGGTGTATTGTTGTGTCTACCGTGTAACATGAGGTGTATTGTTGTGTCCACTGTGTAACATGAGGTGTATTGTTGTGTCTTCTCTGTAACATGAGGTGTATTGTTGTGTCTACTGTGTACCATGAGGTGTATTGTTGTGTCTACTGTGTACCATGAGGTGTATTGTTGGGTTGTGTCTACTGTGTAACATGAGGTGTATTGTTGTGTCTTCTCTGTAACATGAGGTGTATTGTTGTGTCTACTGTGTACCATGAGGTGTATTGTTGTGTCTACTGTGTACCATGAGGTGTATTGTTGGGTTGTGTCTACTGTGTAACATGAGGTGTACTGTTGTGTTGTGTCTACTGTGTAACATGAGATGTATTGTTGTGTGTACTGTGTACCGTCGTAGTATCAGGACGGTGAACTCGTCACCAAATATCTGGGATTCCATGAAAACCTTGTTGCTTACAGTGTCCATGTACGGGTCTGAATTCCTGTAATACATACTCTTACCGCTGTGTTAGGGACCAGGTGATTTTATTCTGCCATCTCAAACTTTATGCATTGTTACAAAGAGCGTCGGTTACATACAACCGAGGTATGGTAATTAGGGAGTCTCGCCGCTGTATTTATGATTGCCGAGAGTTCGTTGTATAGACCATGTAAATCAATAGTGTACAGGGAAATGACAAAATACTCTGATATTGATTAATGCACAATTATAGAAAATGATAACCTGCTTCACCGCACCCGGTCTCCAATTATGTTATTATATCTTCATTTATCGAATCAATTGAAGAGCTTGTATTTATACCTGTGTATTTACTTATCAGATGTCGGTCACATATTTCTGTCACTGGTACTGGTCAGACATTTCTGTGAGAGGTACTGGTTAGATATTTCTGTGAGTGATATTGGTCAGATGGTCAGATATTTCTGCGAGAGGTCCTAGTCAGATGGTTAAATCTTTCTGTTAGTGGTATAGTTCAGATGGTCAGGTATTTCTGTCAGAGGTATTTGTCAGATGGTCAGATATTTCTGTGGGTGGTATTGACCAGATATTTCTATGAGTCGTACTGGTTGGGTGGTCTTATATTTCTGTGATTAGTATAGGTCAGATGGTAAGATATTTCAGTGAGTGGTATTGGTCAGATTGTCAGATATTTCTGGGAGTGGTATAGGTCAGACAGTCAGATTTATCTATGACAGGTATTGGTCAGATGGTCAGATATTTCTGTAAGTTTTAGTCGTCAGATGGTCAGATATTTCTGTGAGAGGTACTGGTCAGACGGTCAGATATTTTTATGAGGGGTATAGGTCAGAAGGTCATATATTTCTGAAAGTGTTAGTCGTCAGATGGTCAGATATTTCTGTGAGAGGTACTGGTCAAATGGTCAGATAGTTCTGTGAGAGGTATAGTTGTTTGCCCATGATAGAAAAATGTTAAAGTGACAATAACGATCCATGCACATGTCTCACTGGAGTGACAGGTACCACTCACAAACATGTCTCACTGGAGTGACAGGTACCACTAACACACATGTCTCACTGGAGTGACAGGTACCCCTCACACATATGTCTCACTGGAGTGACAGGTACCCCTCACACTCATGTCTCACTGGAGTGACTGGTACCACTCACACACATGTCTCACTGGAGTGACTGGTACCCCTCACACACATGTCTCACTTGAGTGACAGGTACCACTCACAAACATGTCTCACTGGAGTGACAGGTACCACTCACACACATGTCTCACTGAAGTGACAGGTACCACTCACACCCATGTCTCACTGGAGTGACAGGTACCACTCACACACATGTCTCACTGCAGTGGCAGGGACCCCTCACGCACATGTCTCACTGGAGTGACAGGTACCCCTCACGCACATGTCTCACTGGAGTGACAGGTACCCATCACACACATGTCTCACTGGAGTGACAGGTACCCATCACACACATGTCTCACTGGAGTGACAGCTACCACTCACACACATGTCTCACTGAAGTGACAGGTACCACTCACACACATGTCTCACTGGAATGACAGGTACCACTCACACACATGTCTCACTGGAATGACAGGTACCACTCACACACATGTCTCACTGGAATGACAGGTACCACTCACACACATGTCTCACTGGAATGACAGGTACCACTCACACACATGTCTCACTGGAATGACAGGTACCACTCACACACATGTCTCACTGGAGGGACAGGGAGCACTCACACACATGTCTCACTGGAGTGACAGGTACCCATCACACACATGTCTCACTGGAGTGACAGGTACCACTCACACACATGTCTCACTGGAATGACAGGTACCACTCACACACATGTCTCACTGGAATGACAGGTACCACTCACACACATGTCTCACTGGAATGACAGGTACCACTCACACACATGTCTCACTGGAGGGACAGGGAGCACTCACACACATGTCTCACTGGAGTGACAGGTACCACTCACACACATGTCTCACTGAAGTGACAGGTACCACTCACACAGATGTCTTACTGGAGTGACTGGTACCCCTCACACGCATGTCTCACTGAAGTGACAGGTACCCCTCACACCCATGTCTCACTGGAGTGACTGGTACCCCTCACACACATGTCTTACTCGAGTGACTGGTACCCCTCACACACATGTCTCACTTGAGTGACAGGTACCACTCACAAACATGTCTCACTGGAGTGACAGGTACCACTCACACCCATGTCTCACTGGAGTGACAGCTACCACTCACACACATGTCTCACTGAAGTGACAGGTACCACTCACACACATGTCTTACTGGAGTGACTGGTACCCCTCACACACATGTCTCACTGAAGTGACAGGTACCCCTCACACACATGTCTCACTGGAGTGACTGGTACCCCTCACACACATCTATATATATCTTCATACATCAGTACCAAGTTATGCCCTGTTTCGTATTTCTGCCCCTTTCCATAGCTAGGCTACTAGCATTACAGTGCAACATGCTACAAATTTAATAAAACGTTTCAGAAAAAAAGCTTAAATGAATGAACAGTGAGTACCATCACATCAGAAAGGAAAAAAGACATTTCAAAACAATGTACTACCGGTGTAAAAAAAAATCATATTCACATCATTGTACCAAAATAAGAAATATACCAAAATACCGTTACAATGTAGCCATTCACCTGTGAAATAAACCACTAGAATTGTGTCCATATAAGTGTATTACCTTTAGGAACGGCTAAGGGAGAACAACGTAGGCGACCACATTACATCATCCGTAATACAAAAGGGATGAAATAGTTAATTAAAGTTCTATTTGATATAGCAAGACTTGCTTCATAACAAATGACACATTATCTTTACTTTTCAATGGATATTTAACTGTCTCCATGAATGATATTGTTATCAACTTTTCAATCTACATTTTCCAAGCGTAAACATTATTACAGTATAAGCAAATGTATCTACATATATGTACAGTGCATGGATAATACCAACCTTTATCAAGACTACACATACAGTAATTGTTAAACATCACTACTCAACTCAAAACGGAGAGTTAGCTTACCTGGGATGAGGCCTGAACCATCTGCATCATACTTCGCAAACTCAGCACATATAGTCTCTCCATCTATATCTGTAGAACAATAGTAAGACAGTATACACATATAGGCTCTCCATCTATATCTGTAGAACAATAGTAAGACAACATACACATATAGTCTCTCCATCTCCATCTGTAGAACAATAGACGATTTTGTAAATAACAGAGAACTAATGACGATATAGTAAATAATAGATAACTATTGATGATATAGTAAATAATAGAGAACTATTGACGATATAGTAAATAATACAGAACTAATGACGATATAGTAAATAATAAAGAACTAATGACGATGTAGTAAATAATAGAGAACTATTGACGATGAAGTAAATAATAGAGAACTAATGACGATATAGTAAATAATAGAGAACTAATGACGATATATTAAATAATAGAGAACTATTGACGATATAGTAAATAATAGAGAACTAATGACGATATAGTAAATAATATAAAACTAATGATGATATAGTAAATAATAGAGAACTATTGACGATATAGTAAATAATACAGAACTAATGACGATATAGTAAATAATAAAGAACTAATGACGATGTAGTAAATAATAGAGAACTATTGACGATGAAGTAAATAATAGAGAACTAATGACGATATAGTAAATAATAGAGAACTAATGACGATATAGTAAATAACCTATTGAGGAGTTAGGGATGAGAATCAACAGTAAGGTATACATATTATACGGTTCGTTGTTGTTTTTTACATAACGGTAACTACAATCTTATTTCAATTTTATTTCCTTCATCAAGCCTAGAGTGCAAATGTCCGGTGTCTAGACTAGGATGAAAGGAGCATTGGTGACGAGAGAAGGGAGACACCAGCTCAGTCATCGTGATATATTAACATCCACTATAGACATGTTGGTAGATAACAGGGACTTATTGACGAGTTGGTAGATAACAGGGACCTATTGACGAGTTTGTAGATAACAGGGACTTATTGACGAGTTGGTAGATAACAGGGACTTATTGACGAGTTGGTATAGATAACAGGGACCTATTGACGAGTTGGTAGATAACAGGGACCTATTGACGAGTTGGTAGATAACAGGGACCTATTGACGAGTTGGTAGATAACAGGGACCTATTGACGAGTTGATAGATCTTTAGGATATATTGACGTGTCAGACTGTCAACAAGCATACAAACAATTCAGTGATGTACGTTAAGAATTTAGAAGCGGGTGATAAATATATAGTATTGTGTACGAGACTGTAACATTTCTGCCTATAAAGCATACGTTTACCAGTCGACTAGCACCTGTATAGTGTCTGACGTTACATGGCACATGTAGTAGACACTACGCCTGTATAGTGTCTGACGTTACATGGCACATAAGGTTTAGGTGAAAACGACTGGATGTAGTACCGTTCATGTTACAATTCAGGACCTTTAAATGGAGCTTTGTGTTACACGGGGCATTGTTAAGTCACGCTGGCGAGCCTATTGTGTACGTAATTGTGCAGTTATTGTATTCACGTTACAAAACCTATGTGGCATTCAACAAAGTCTGTATAAAAGGGAAGGTTTGCAGATTCTAGTAGACGAGTTTTCTATAGCTTTGTTGTCCAAATATTTGTACTAGTGTACACGTTTCTTCCGGACACGAGCTGCTCTCGGCTTACAGGCCTTGGTTTGTAATGGTGTATGCCACTGCAATGACTAAATGTAAATATTATATAACCCATTTTATGTAGGTATTGCTATTTGAACCAAAAGGATTTTGTTTTGTTAGCTTCCAATCGATCTTCAAAAAACAATAGACATGAACATTAATATTTAATTGTGTACTATGTTATAGAAACAGAAACTCTCTGTATTTGTTGTGCGGTTATGGTTGAACTATCGCACGGTTTTGCTCTTTTGCCACTTGAATAAACTAAACCCTATCGCACACAGCGTATTTCTGAACTAGTGAGATATACTGTAACACCAGATGACTTCGTGAATATAAAAAACGTGATATTGAAAATTTACTATCAGGCACAATAAATACAAATACGGGTGTTGATTTCAGAGGATAGTCCACGTGTTAGTCTGGCGGCTCGACCTGGACCTGATTCGTTCTATATTCCCTGTTGACTTTAGTTCTCTAACTTGAATTATTGATAGGATTTCTCGGTAATTGATGTCTCCGGGAGGCAGACTGACTCGGTTAGCGAGACTGATGCCCTTCGCCGCCAATCTCCATTCTAACTGTGTGTCATCGGGTTATACGTTCGAGGCTTGGGTCGATAGGATTGTTTATCCTGTAGATAATTTAATTGAGTGCATCATACTCTGAGATTTAATAAAGACAGATGTTCCACCTGGGTGACGTATTGAGGTAACATATGCCGAGTCCGCACGTGTGATACCCATATTCAACATCAGTAACATAACTATTAGTTTTGATACATGAACGGTGTTTGAGGGTTCTGCAGTGTACAGTAGTTATATAACTTTCCTCCTACATATTTTATATGATACCTATATATTCTGATACCGTTGTTAAATTTTTATTTAAAATGATAAAGTAGCAATAGTATTGTCCTTTCCTGCTAAATAATTTATAATGATAATAATCATTACGATTTAATGTATTTTTAAGGCAATCCACGTGTTTCTCAGTGCAACACTTGGCCAATATTCTGTTACCTATGTTAACTATTTACGCGCTTTAAATTCAAATATATAAGGTTTTAAAAGTATATCTAAGAACTGGAATAAATGTTATTCTGGTATCGTTAGCTTCAGTCGGACAGATATATAAGGTATCATGGTTTTGTCATTCGATATAGGCTAGAGGCACGCATGCAAAGGTTAATATATACTCACCATTAAACGTGAGCACCAACAACAGGAGGATTCCAAGCATACCGGCATACATGTTGATGTCCGATGTGTAAAGGGAGAGTGTTGAGTTTAAATGAAAATGAATGTGTCACTGGAAGTTTTGCCCTGCCGCAAGTACCTTGGAATGTGGATCCGTGCCGTCCTGTCTGCATGTGACAGACCTCGAAATCGGTAAATCACCACCTATAGTTTTACCGTTTCACGGTTCCGACAAACAAAGAATGGCGAGCTCCTGTATAGTGGCCCATTGTTACACAGATATATACACACATACACACTTTAACGGGTACACACCATCCAGTACACGTCTCACTCCATTGGCTGCGTGTCATAGACGGGCTTCGTTGACGGCTGGCGCTATCGAATAAAGTCACTTTTTTAATCAATGAAAAGGTATATAAGGCTGTTCAATACAGCTGAGTTGTTTAAGACGTTCAGACTATTGGTCCGTTATTGGTGGAATAATGCCATACGTTTATCCCTGTATACAATACAATAATCTGATCGTGTTAATAATTTACTGGTAATTATTCGTTACAATAATACGATTTAGATCGTATATATACCTAGTCATTTAGACAGTTATCAACACTACAGTGACACCTACCCGCGCCTGGTACCCCGTACAATACGGCTGTAGATCGCATGGCCACGTCGCTGTACTTCTCACTCAACCGGCGGACTCCACATTAAACAGGCGTTAAAAGGACTATTATATATATATACGGCTGTGAAATAATTACACCAACTCTAATGTGTTCCGTCTTCATTATGTTAAGGCGTCTCTGGCTGGGATGACAGGCAGGTAAAATGATGACCACGTAATATATATATATATATGGTGTACACAGTACACATAGGGGACTAAGTCTTTAAAGCCACAATACTATCAACTGAATCTCACAGGGATAACAAAAAAATGTCACGTCTTCGTGTGTAACCCTGACTCATACCTTACAGATTAAGGGAATGACAAAAGATACGTTCAAATTTGGAGACAGATATTTACTGTGTTAATTTTAATGAGGGTGTTAGATATTTACTGTTTTAATTTTAATGAGGGTGTTAGATATTTACTGTGTTAATTTTAATGAGGGTGTTAGATATTTACTGTGTTAATTTTAATGAGGGTGTTAGATATTTACTGTGTTAATTTAAATGAGGGTGTTAGATATGTATTGTGTGATTTTAATGAGGGTGATAGATGTTGACTGTTAATCTAAATGAGGGTGACAGATATTTATTGTGTTAATGTCAATGAGGGTGATAGATGTTGACTGTGATAGATTGAACGAGAATGATGTCCATGTATTTATACACTATCCACCTGCTATAAACACTCTCCAATATTTGCATATTCCTCTACATGTTACGGTGAATTACGGTGTGATGTTTACCACGGATTTTAATGACATTCCTTACATAATGGTGATAATGATAGTAGTGTCCCACACAGATAAACTCACCTGTTTTCATGACAATAACGCTATAATGAGCACCACTGTTTCGCGTCTTCAACCTCTGTGACGTAGATGTACTGTGACCTCTGTAACGTAGATGTACTGTGACCTCTGTGACGTAGATGTACTGTGACCTCTGTAACGTAGATGTACTGTGACCTCTGTGACGTAGATGTACTGTGACCTCTGTAACGTAGATGTACTGTGACCTCTGTGACGTAGATGTACTGTGACCTCTGTAACGTAGATGTACTGTGACCTCTGTGACGTAGATGTACTGTGACCTCTGTAACGTAGATGTACTGTGACCTCTGTGACGTAGATGTACTGTGACCTCTGTAACGTAGATGTACTGTGACCTCTGTGACGTAGATGTATTGTGACCTCTCTGACAGGAAGGCATTGGTGTTTGCATTAAGATGCAGATTTCTGATTTTATTAAAAGTTATCATTTGTTGTTAAGATTAGAAATGTTGAAACAATCTTATAACTATGAAAAACACATGCGTAGTTTATCTTACTGCATATCTCTGAATGAGTAATTATAAATGTACAAAATGCTATATATCTACAGAACACAGTATATCTACAGAACACAGTATATCTCAAAAACCCATAAAACTACAAAATCACTGTATATCTACAAAATACTAAATGGGGCAAGGAAGTCATTCTTACAGTGTATACAATATGATGTCAATCCGCTCCTTTATCGGGACAAATAAAAAACACACAATTACAGTAAATATATATATAATGTAATTGTTTTGTGGTTTTGATTTGTCTCGAACAATTCTAAGTAATTCGTATACTACAAACATTCGTTTGCAAGGACCCAATGTTATAATGTTATTCGGGAAGTTACTGTTAATATTACTTCTTTGACCCATACAAAATACTGTATATATACAAAATAATGTATATATACAAAATACTGTATATATACAAAATACTGTAAATATACAAATCCCTGTATATATACAAAATACTGTATATATACAAAATACTGTACATATACAAAACCCTGTATATATACAAAATACTGTATATATACAAAATACTGTATATATACAAAATACTGTATATATACAAAATACTGTATATATACAAAATACTATATATATACAAAATACTGTATATATACAAAACCCTGTATATATACAAAATACTGTATATATACAAAATACTATATATATACAAAATACTGTATATATACAAAACCCTGTATATATACAAAATACTGTACAAAACCCTGTATATATACAAAATACTGTATATATACAAAACCCTGTATATATACAAAATACTGTATATATACAAAATACTATATATATACAAAATACTGTATATATACAAAACATCTTTTCTATAAGCAAAGGTTAAATGAATCTCATATCTACAAAACACTATTTATTATTATTATTATTATGAAGACGTACTCTATCATATATATTTTAACTTCTGCTTCTTTTCGTGGGTATGAAACATGGGATCTGTGATAGCCCTTCACAGAGCCGATATATCATCTATTTAAAATTTGATGATGATGAAGAAGTGTAATGATGATGATGATAATTATGAAACGATGATGATGATGATGATGATGATGATGATGATGATGATGATGATGAGGATGATGATGATGATGATGATGATGGAATAGTGTAATGATCATGATGACGATGATGATGATACTTATGGAAAGATGATAATGATGATTATGAAACAGTGTAATAATGATCATGATATTTAAGAAATGATGATAATGATGGTGATGAAATAGCGCAATAATGATTATGATATTTATGAAATGATGATGATGATGATGATGATGTTAAAAGATAATGAGGACGATAATGATCATGAAATGATGATGATGATAAATGGTGTGTATGAGTGCGAGTGGTGCGTGTGTGTTCATTTATATGCTATGTAACATATATTTGAAAAATGTTTGAAAAATAAAAATAAAAGATACAAAAAAAAACTATGTAGTAAAAAAAAGGCGATATAGATTTATAAAGTTTGTGCTCCATTTTGTTGTTGTTTGTTATGTAAATAATACACACAAGAAAATAAAGCAGTAGCTAGGATAGGTGACATGGAATAACGCCGACAAAGAGGCAACGGTTGATAGAATATCGACCGACCTTGATTCAGACTACTGTATAGTATTACCTAGTAGGGGTAGGTAAACTGGGAACCCAGTCACGGAATCTCATCAATAACTTATGTCTTACAGCGCAAGCAAAATTACGGTTTTCGTGAAAGTACATATCATCGTTCTTTATTTGAACCTGTGGTGTGAAGTATCTGTCATAAGTTCTATATTATTTATTATATCTGGCAGAATATTGATACTCACACGAGATCTATACTAGTATATATCTAGTAATCTGTGGATACTGACAGTGTATTTAATACATGATACCTGTAATATCTGTCGGGTAGTATAAGAATACTGACATTGAATTTGATACATGATATGTGTAATATCTGTCGGGTAGTATAAGGATACTGACACTGAATTTGATACATGGTATCTGTGATATCTGTCGGGTAGTATAAGGATCCTGACATTGAATTTGATACATGATACATGTAATATCTGTCGGGTAGTATAAGGATATTGACATTGAATTTGATACATGATATGTGTAATATCTGTCGGGTAGTATAAGGATACTTACATTGAATTTGATACATGATATCTATAATATAGTCGTGTAGTATAAGAATACTGACATTGAATTTGATACATGGTATCTGTGATATCTGTCGGGTAGTATAAGGATACTGACATTGAATTTGATACATGAGATCTATAATATATGTCGGGTAGTATAAGGATACTGACATTGAATTTGATACATGATATCTGTAATATAGTCGGGTTGTATACGGATACTGACATTGAATTTGATACATGATATCTGTAATATCTGTCGGGTAGTATAAGGATACTGACAGTGTATTTGATACATGGTATCTGTAATATATGTCGTGTAGTATAAGGATACTGACAGTGTATTTGATACATGGTATCTGTAATATAGTCGGGTTGTATACGGATACTGGCATTGAATTTGATACAAGATATCTGTAATATCTGTCGGGTAGTATAAGGATACTTACATGGAATTTGATACATGATACATGTATTATCTGTCGAGTAGTATAAGGATACTGACATTGAATTTGATACATGATACATGTAATATCTGTCGGGTAGTATAAGGATACTGACATTGAATTTGATACATGATATCTGTAATATATGTCGGGTAGTATAAGGATACTGACATTGAATTTGATACATGATATCTGTAATATATGTCGGGTAGTATAAGGATACTGACATTGAATTTGATACATGATATCTGTAATATATGTCGGGTAGTATAAGGATACTGACATTGAATTTGATACATGATATCTGTAATATATGTCGGGTAGTATAAGGATACTGACATTGAATTTGATACATGATATCTGTAATATATGTCGGGTAGTATAAGGATACTGACATTGAATTTGATACATGATATCTGTAATATATGTCGGGTAGTATAAGGATACTGACATTGAATTTGATACATGATATCTGTAATATATGTCGGGTAGTATAAGGATACTGACATTGAATTTGATACATGATATCTGTAATATATGTCGGGTAGTATAAGGATACTGACATTGAATTTGATACATGATATCTGTAATATAGGTCGGGTAGTATAAGGATACTGACATTGAATTTGATACATGATATCTGTAATATATGTCGGGTAGTATAAGGATACTGACATTGAATTTGATACATGATATCTGTAATATATGTCGGGTAGTATAAGGATACTGACATTGAATTTGATACATGATATCTGTAATATATGTCGGGTAGTATAAGGATACTGACATTGAATTTGATACATGATATCTGTAATATATGTCGGGTAGTATAAGGATACTGACATTGTATTTGATACATGGTATCTATAATATATGTCGGGTAGTATAAGGATACTGATATTGAATTTGATACATGATATCTGTAATATCTGTCGGGTAGTATAAGGATACTGACATTGAATTTGATACATGATATCTGTAATATATGTCGGGTAGTATAAGGATACTGACATTGAATTTGATACATGATATCTGTAATATATGTCGGGTAGTATAAGGATACTGACATTGAATTTGATACATGATATCTGTAATATATGTCGGGTAGTATAAGGATACTGACATTGAATTTGATACATGATATCTGTAATATATGTCGGGTAGTATAAGGATACTGACATTGAATTTGATACATGATATCTGTAATATAGTCGGGTAGTATAAGGATACTGACATTAAATTTGATACATGATATCTATAATATAGTCGGGTAGTATAAGGATACTGCTGTTGAATTTGATACATGATATCTGTAATATATGTCGGGTAGTATAAGGATACTGACATTGAATTTGATACATGATATCTGTAATATCTGTCGGGTAGTATACGGATACTGACATTGAATTTGATACATGATATCTGTAATATATGTCGGGTAGTATAAGGATACTGACAGTGTATTTGATACATGGAGGATATTTAATGGATACCCGTTAGCGGTATATGTAAGTGAACGGGAAATCCTTTTAATTTTCTATTAATAATTTTTAATAGTTTAAAGTAGCACGATGCAACTATAACCATACCGTATGTTACAACGATGTACCGATACAACCACTTATTGTGGTGTTGCTACGCAGTGAACAAAAATTGCCTTTCTGATTGGACAATACCAAAAGTGATATCTTCACATATGAAATAATATTTACATTTGCATGGCATTGTCACTATATAGCCTCTTTGAAAGCTGTGTCGTTGATGGGACTTTAATTACCATGCATCACGAGACACAATTCTTAGCGTATTAATACAACACTGACCGGAACTACAATATCCAAATATAAATAAACATGACGACTGCTGAAATATCGCTGGGCATTGTGAGATTTGACAATG